>NW_022589767.1:5440193-5597693 GCF_004348235.1 Phoca vitulina
TATACAAAATAATATGTGTGGCATATATATGTTATGAAACATAAAATAAAATGAATATTCATAAATCCACCATACAGCTTAAGAGCTAAAACATGACAGATACCTTTGAAGTTATATATGTTCCATTTGGATCCCATCCCCAGCCAGTTAAACACTATCCTGAGTTTTGCATTTTCCTTTAGCACATGTATGTATCATTAAAATATATTATTTAGTTTTGCTTAACTATATAAACATAACATAATTAAGTAAACAGTCTTTGGGGGCTTGCCTTTTATCATCTAACATAAATTCCCTAAGACTCATTTACATTGCTGCATATCAGTTTAATGCATTTACTTTCCCCTTGTATAATATTCCTGTGTATGAATAAACTTTATTTATCTACTCCTTTGTTGAGCACTTGGAAAGTAATCTGGCATTATTCTAAAGCTGAGCATGTACATATTCTAAAACCCAGCAATTTCACTTCTGAGAAAACATTCTTGTACACATATGCTAAGAAATATATAAAACATATTTTTAGTAAAATGCTTATAAGAATTTTATCCCTTAATTATATTAATTATAATTAACCTTTAATGCTTACATACTATTGTTACAACCAACAGGATCACTAGTATGAATAAGAGGGTAAAGAGGGTTGTAGAGATGTCCTGAAGATGAAAAGGATTATTTGTTCAATGTTATCTAAATTATTTAGCATTCAACATTCAATAAATATTTTTGAGTACTCCCATGTATCATGCACTATTCCATTCACAGGGGATATAGCACTGAATAAAACTGATGAAGTGGCTGCTATCATGAGGCCTTATTTTGTTGTGGAATATAGACATTGAACACAAATAAATAGCATGATATTAAGTAGTGGTAGTAGTATAGATAAATATGGAGCCAAATAAAAGCATAGAAAACAATGTGGCTTCTAGTTTAGATGGTATGGCCAAGGGATGTCTCTCTACCTCAGTGAAGGTAAGAAAGAGGTCTTGTATGTATCTCAGGGAAGAATATTCTTGGCAGAACCACAAAGACTGTAAGGTGGGATTATTTTTATTGGTTTAGAAAAGCAGTAAATATGTCATTGTAGGTAAAATGGAATTAGTAAGAGAAAGAAAGCTCAGACAATGTTGGAGAGTTAGACCAAGGCAAGCTCACATAGGGATTTATATCATTTAGTCTAGGTGTCATTGATGGACTTTGTCCTATAGTCTATACGTGAATGAAAGGGAACTATTTGATGATTTAATGCAGGAGAGTTAGTTAAATGATACACATTATTTATGATGTTTAGAAATATCATACTGGGTGATAAATAGAAAAGCGTGTAGCAGGGCAAAAACAGGAAATCCTCTTGGATAGGAGTGACGGTCATTTAGATGAGAGAGGAAGGTGTCTCAGTCTAGGTGGTATCAAAGGAGGTGGTGAGAAATGATTGGATAGAGAATAGATTTTAAAGCGGAGTCAGAAGGATTTGTTGATAGATTGCTTGTAAATGTATAAGAAGGAGAAGCCAATAATGACTTCAATGATTTTGGCTTGAGCAAGTGAGTTAAAGATGATGTCATGCATAGAGACAGAAAATGATGAAGTAGGGGCAGGCTTAAGTAAAAAGATCAAATGCTTGGTTTGGGGCATGTTATGTATGAGATATTTGTTAGACATCCAAGTGGAGTTGAGGTGCAAATAAATACTAAATAAATTAGTATGGAGTTCAGGGTAGAGCTCAGGGATGGAGATATGAATCTGTATTTGGAAGTCAACAATAGGGGTGATATGTAAAGTAATGCAAAATGATATGATCATCTAAGTGCTTAGCATAGACAAAGAAGAAAAGAGGTATGAAGATGAGAGCTGGTGTGGCTGATTGATTGCATTAAAGGCTCCACATCTGTTCCCCTCCCTTTACCCATGCTCTTGGCCATGTAATTGGGCTGTCACATCCTTACTCTGGGCCTAAAACTTTCTTTGACCCATGGGATGCTGGCAGTTGTGATAGAAGCAGAAGCTTGAGAAAGTACTTGTACATTTCTGCTCTGCTATTACATTCTACCCTCACCATGAGAAGATATGCCCAGATACCTCTTGTCCCAGCAGGAGGATGGGAGATACAGGATCAACCCAAGGTGCATGAGTGAGCCTAGCTGAGTGCAGTATAGATCAGTTGAACCTCACAGACAAGTGAAGTATAGGTGTTTATTGTTGACTGACACTGAATTTTAGGGTGGTATTTTATGAGCATTATCATAGCAGTATATAACCAACACAATATTTAGAGGTCTGAATAAGAAGGTAAGATTCACAAAGGATACTGAAGAAACCATCAATGAAAAAAATAGGATCAAATGGTATCCAGAAACTCAAGAGATGAAAGTGTTTCAATAAGGAGGAAGTGGTCGGCTATGACAAATGCAATGAAAGTTCATGTAAAATGGAAACTAAAAATTGATCAGCACATTTGGCAAAAGGATTTTATTAATGTCTTTGATGAGAGTGGTAGGAAGAATAGCCTAATTTAAGTAAGTTCTAGGGAGAATGGTAGGTGAGCAAGTTGAGATAACGGAAATTAGAGATTCTGCTCCAAAGGGCAATGGAGAGATGGGGTTATGGTTGGAAGGGAATGTGAGTTAGAAGAGAGGTTTTATTTATAGATGGGCCACATTATAGATTGTTTATACATGGATAGGAGGATTTAGTTCATTGGGGGAATAAAATAGATGACACAGGAGAGAACGGAAATAATCAGAATAGTAAAGACTTTTAGTAGGTAGGTTGGGATAAGGTCTAGTGTACAAAAGGTGGAGTTTCCCTTAGATAGGAAAATGGGCAATTCTTCTATAGTTTTAGGCATGAATACAAAGTATAGAGAGGGCTTTAGATAAAGGGAGGTTGGTAGGCTTCCCAGTAGAAGGGTAAAGTTTTCTTCTGTTTATTATTTTTTTATTAATGAATTAAGAAGTAAAACTGTTACCTGGAGTGAGAAAGAGGAGTATGGTAGACAGAATTCTAAGATGATTCCCAATGACCATTACTCATATAATATGCTCCCCTTTGAGCATGGGTGGAACCTATGATATGAAGAAATACCACTCCTGTGATTATATTGTTTATTGTTATATGAAAAAAAGAGAGATTATCCTGAGTGGACCTGACCTAATGAGGTTAGCCCTGTAAAAAACAAACAAACAAACCAAAAACCAAAAAACATCTCATTTTGTCTCAGAAAAGAAAATCAGAGGGTTATACCTGGCTGACCTCAAAGAAAGCAAATATCCATTTTGTGAACTGCCCTATGGGGCACTTGGCAAGGAACTGTGGGTGGCCTCTAGGAGCTGAGAGTGGTCCCTGGCCAACAATTGGCACTAAAATGGGGACCTCCATCCTACAATTGCAGAAATGAATTCTGTCACCATCCAGCAAGTTTGGCAGATGCCCCCAGCCTCGGGAGAGAGCTGTAGCCCTGGCTAATACCCTGATATCAGTCTGGTGAGATCCTGAACTAGAGCATCCAGCCAAACCACACCTGAACTTTTAATTACAAAACAGTGAGATGATAACTTTATGTTGCTTTAAGTCACTAAGTTTGTGGTCCATAGGCTGTCAGAAGTTGGGATGCAAAGAAAAGGGCATCTCAGAGAATGAAGAGTGAACTGAGTGCAGAATATAGAAGGGTTACTAGACAGCATGAAGAACTCATTTGAGGTTTGCAGTCATAAATTTAAAGTAGGATTTGCCAGAATTAGAAACTTGGATGAAGGCAAAGAATGGTTTAGTCATTAAATTTAACTCAGATTGTGGTTGGGCCAGTTAAACACATGGAAGGAGAAAGGGGCAAGGGAAAGAAAATTATATGCAGAAGAATGATCATTATGTTAGGCCACACTACTCAAACAGGCAGAGCAAGGGAGTGAGGACAGGAAGAGGGTAACACAGGGAAAACTCAAGTCCATGGGCTGGATGTCTCAATTGGGTTAAAGATCTGAAGAAGGGGATACTTGTGGAAGCAAGCTGAAAAGGAGGAGTCTTCAATTATAAATTGGCCCTTAGATTTTATTTGGATTAGAGCCCTTGTCCAACCTTGCATCACTTTGCTGTGTCCTGAGTTTTGACCAAACTGTGCACTAAGCTGACCTCTTTTCTCCTGAGTCTCCCCTGTTTGAATGCTAGTCCAACATTTATGAGTCCCTTCCCCCAACTTTTGGGATACATTTCTCTGAGATTTATCCTCTTCTCAAACATGGAAGTCTTCTTTGAGAAAAGGCTTGATTATTAGTCACAGTACCTTACTGGGATATTAGCAATCCAAATATTCTCCACTATTTTGGAATAAAGCTTTTGTCTTTGGTTTAAAAAAAAATTGATCTCAGATATTTAGAGTAAGAAGATATTTTTTGTTTGTTTGTTTCTGAAAACCACAGCACTTTCTGGCTCCTCTAAAACAGACCTGCAGACTAGGGTGTATGGGCTAAATCTTTCCCATCATCTGTTTTGTAAATAATTTTTAACACAGTCACACCCATTTGTTTACCTATTGTCCAAGCCTGCTTTTGTACAACAATGGCAGAGTTGAGTAGTCCCAATGAAGACTATATAGCACACAGAATCTAAAATATTTACAAACTGTCTTTTTCAGGAAAAGTTGCTGACCCTTGCCCTAATATCACCTTGCTCATGCCCTTTGGGTTTCATTATTCCTTCTCACCTCTGTGTTATAAATTCTTAGAAATGGAGGAATAGGAATTGGGAAGATAAAAAATAAGAAATAAAGATGTAGTATAGAAGTACTAAATATTTTTGCCTATAACCTTGGAAAAGGGGAGGGAATCTAAAGCAAAGTACGTGTGAGCAAATGAACAATCATACTCTTGCCTCTATGATTTTGTTTTATGAGAAGAGAGGGAATTGAACTTTCTTAAGAAAGAGTAATGCAATCACAACACTCTAGTTATGTTTTGTCATGTCTTTATGGTGTGGGATACTGCTAAAGTTTGTTAACCCTTTGTGCCAGAGAGATAGAATTTTGTTTTTTTGGAAATTTACTTTTCTCTGGTGACTCAGTGAGTGGCAGAATATACTTCTGTATTTCTACCTTATAGATTTAATTTTTTTCTGTATCCTTTGGACCCTGGGTTCTGGATCAAGATGAGCTAATATTGTTTCCTATGATAAGAATATAAACACTAGAGAGACTCTTCCCTTAAGCTGGCCTGAGGCCAGCCTGACACTATGCAGAAAAACTTCAAAGTCATATCACAGAAGAATTACAATGACCATCACGTTTTCTAAAATAAAGCAAAAAAGGGGCACCTGGGTGGCTCAGTCGGTTAAGCATCTGCTTTTGGCTCATGATTCCGGGATCCTGGGATCTAGCCCCTGCTCAGTGGGGAGCCTTCTTCTTCCTCTCCCTCTATAGCTCCGCCTGCTTGTACTCTCTCTCTCATTCTCTCTCTAAAATAAAATAAAAAAAATAAAATAAAATAAATTAAAATAATAAAATAAAAGATAGAAACATATAATTATTGTTAACATTAGTCTGGTTTTCTATAACAGTCTTAGAGGTTTTTCAGTATTGTATTAGTATCTTCAAAGAAATACCTTTTAGTTTTGATGATCAACTCCATTGGTTTTTGGTTACTTAGATGTTTACTTTTCATTTTATGAATTTTTGATCTGAGTCTTTATGATTTTCTTTCTGCAACTTTGGGTTTACTATGCTATCTCTTTGAATTTATCGTGTTGAGTATTTTGTTGAATTTACATAGCAGATGGTCAATTTTTGTGAATGTTCTATGTATGCCTGAAAGGAATATATAGCCTCTTTTTCTTGGTGAGAGTGTAAAAAAAAATCAAACAATTTTGATTATATATAAATTGTGGCTTGAAACGTAATCATTATATTTACATTATTTTAATGATTCTTTTCAAAATTTTTGACGTTTGAAGTCTACAATTATTTATTTTCTCTCTACTCTATTCCCCGATAATGTAAAATACTCAAATGTTTTAACTCCAATATTCCTCCCTTCCATCTTCTCTGTTTTTGTCTGGCATTTCAGTTTCATCTTATTTTCTGAACTCCACAAAACTAACTTCTGTTTTACAGTCAAATGTAGAAGCTTCTGTTTTCTTCTATAGTCTCTTATTCTGTGACAGTTGGGAATCTTCTGTGCTTTCTCTCTCTGTCTCTCTCTTTTTCATTTATTCCCATGTAAAGTCAAAATTACTCTGATTTCATTTCTTCATATCTGTTAAATACAGGTCTTTTTCCCAACTGTCACTGCTCTTTTCTCCACACCAGTAAATGCTACCATTAATCTCTACTCTGGACCACAGTTGAGATTCCTAATTGGTCTTCCTGCCTCCAGTCTTGCTCTTTTCTCACCCACTCTACTCACACAACAGCCAGGGTGATTTCACATCAAAATGTGATTTCTTGCAGAGATTCCCATTGTTTTTTAGAAAAATCTAAATTCCTTAACATGGCATAACATGATGTTAGCTCTACTTCTACAGCCTTGTTTCTACCCACTTCTTCTGTTAGTAGTCTTTGGCTGACTTCACTATAATTGCTTTTTTAAAATTTTCTGTCTTTCCTGGTAGACACTAAAATCTGTGATGGCAAGAATAACATCTGTAGTGTTTGTCATATAAAACCACTTAATAAATATTTGGTTAATTAATACTGAATGGATTTCTGAAAGCATGAATTATTAAACAAAGGTGTTACTATATTGGAAAACTTTTTTTGAGAAATGCATTGGGAATTACCCAAAAGGGGGATTTGATAAAGAGTGGGTTTATCTTACATCCCCCAAAGGGGAAATATGGAGACTTTATGAGCCAACAAGGTGGCCAGGTAATCCTGCAATTTAGATAATGACAGTAAATAGAGAACATGGCATATTTTCTATAGCGATACAATAGGCAAGAGAAGATTGAGCATTACAGCAAAAGATATGGAAAATTGTAGGCGACTCTTTTCTCTAGAACTCAAGGAATGTATGATCTTGAGATAAATTACTTCATCTCTTGATGTCTCAATTTAACTATTGAGTATATAATGAATGATTATTCTTAACTACTGCATGGGGTATTGTGAGACTTAATTGCTAATGTTTATAGAGTGCTTCAGATTGTCTGATTAAAATTATGAAGTATCATCATTATACTATAAAAGAGTAAGTGAAATTTTATTTTAATTTCATAAATATGAAATTACACCTTTCTACTTTCACTTAAAATGGTCTGAAATTCATACACATAGATCGGTGCATGTTTAAATCTAAGCCTCTAGGCACTTAGGTTAACTGTTCTTACAACTATCTTTAGACTTGTCTGCATTTCTATTATTCAGAAATTTCACAAGACTTTGATACAATGTTGTGAAAGGGCACAACTCTTTTTTTGTTGATTTATTGGCCAAATAAGTCAAGAGTAGTGTATTATGATTACTTTTCCTTTCTTTTCAACCTTTCATTTTTTGGGGAATGATTCCCTCATTGCTAAATGTGATTAGCTTTCTATATATGACAATTTTCTCCTCACATTCTTAAATATCCTCTCAAGTACAATTTTGTGCTCAATGACTGGAAGTCTACAGGTTCAATTATTTCTTCCTGAGACACCTTTCTGGAGCTCCATGCCCTAGCTTCTCTCTATCCAGGTGCTCTCCATCCATGCCTGTTGCAGACCTTAAGAATTCAGTGTGACACTTCAGTGGTGCTTCCCTTATTTTCTGAATGCATTATCTTAAGGTTCTTAGTTTTCTACCTGTTCTTCTAGAATCCTTCTTGGAGATGTGTATGGGAGGTGAAAATTTGGTAATATTGCCTGTACAAAATGTTTCTTTCTTTTCTTTTTTCTTTTCTTTTCTTTTTTCTTTTCTCTTCTTTTCTTCTTTTTCTTTCTTTCTTTCTTTCTTTCTTTCTTTCTTTCTTTCTTTCTTTCTTTCTTTCTTTCTTTCTTTCTTTTTTTTCTTTTAGAGAGAGAGTGAGTGGGAGTGAGGAGAGGGACAGAGGGAGAGGGATAGAATCCCAAGCAGACCCCGTGCCAAGTGCAAAGCCCAACTTGGAGCTTAATCTCACCACCCTGAGATTAAGCTGAAAGATGAGCTGAAACCAAGAGTTGGACGCTTAACTGACTGAGCCACTCAGATGCCTTCAAAATGTCATTATTTTATGTAAACACTTAATTGATAGTTTGAATATAGAATTCCTGCATGAAGTATTCTTTACTCAAAATGTTACAGAATTGCTCCATTTTCTTTTAGTTTCAATGTTGCCATTTTTATTTCTGATTTTTCAATTATTTTTCTTGCCAAGTTTAGGATCTTCTTTTTACCCTCAGTTTTATGAAATTGCATGATGATGCATATTAGTGATCTTTTTTTCATTTATTATATTTGGGACTTAATATTATATCTTTTAGTTCTGTGAGTTTTATATATTGTTTCTTTGAATTATTGCACCATTTATTTATTTATTTATTTATTGCTTTCTGAATTTTTCTACCGGATATTGGAACTTTTAAATCTATTCTCTAATTCTCTTATCTCTCTTCTCATATTTCCATCATTTTGTCTTTTGCTATTCATTCTGAATGGTTTACTCAATTACATTTTCCAACTCTAACTTATTTTTAAAATTTTAGCTAGTCTATCTTGAATATACAAGGAATATACAAGTTTTCTTTGGTTGTTTCTCTATAAGTTTGTTATTTCAAGATTGCATGATCTTGTGTTTTGATATTAAATGGATATGCATGTATATATTATATATATTCACATATATGTGTGAGGTATATATGTGTATATACACAAGTATCTGTGATGTATGCTTTATACGGTGTATATCAATGGTCCTTAAACTTTTTGGCCTCAGGAACCCTTTTCATTATTAAAAAATACTGAGGACCCCAAGGAGCTTTTATTTAGGTAGGTTATACTTTAATATTTAATGTATTAGAAATTAAAGCTGAGCAATAATTAAAATATTAATTTATTTAAAAACATCATTAATAAGCCAATGTTAACACCAATATTACTTATAAAGCATAGCTATATTTTCTAAAATAAAAATAATGTACTGAGAAGGGTAGCTACATATATACATATATTTGCAAATTTCTTTACTTTCTGGTTTATTATAAGATAGTTGGATTCTCATAACTGCTTCTATATTTGTGTTGTGATATCTCATATTATGTAACCTCTGAAAAAGAGTATGAGAGTGAATAAGGAAAATAATGTTTTACTATAATTATGAAAATGACTCTGACCTTGCAGACTCCTGAAAAGGCCGTGGGACTCCCTGGGGCCTCCAGACCACACAGCTTAACTGCTGCTGTATGTACAAACACACACACACGTGCATACACACAAACCCTTTTAAAATATCATCTTGTTTTCTTTGTCTTGTTTTATTTTTTTCTTTTCTTACTTGTTTCATTTTGTTTTGATCTGTCTTTTTTATGCTAGAGTCTTTCTCTTCTTTTTTTTTTCTTTTATTATGTTCAATTAGCCACTGTATAGTACTTTCTTCAAACATTTGATAACAGTTGACTGACAGTCCATTAAGTATAAAATACTGAAATCCTGATTGGACACTATTGGGGAAAGAATTTTCAACTAATGAGTTTATCCTAGGGCAGTGGCTCTCAATCCTATTAGAAGCAATGACCACTTTTTTTTAAAGCAAATATTTTATAAATCTCCATTTACTACCCTGAAATGAAAAGCATAGTAGTACAACCTACCCTATCAATGCATATAACTTCACCAAAAACAATGTAATGTCATAACTCTAATGTAAAAAGGAAATAGCAAAAAATATTTAATAATAAAATTATATGCATTTCAGTGTGTAAACTATCAGACATGGCTACTCTACATTTACTGTGGACATAATAAGGTAATTATATGCTTGCACTTACTTGTAGAATCTCTAAAGGTGATAGCTGTGAATACAAACTGATACAGTTGTGTTGGTGAGTAGTACTGACATCGTCAATATCATGAGCAGCATTGGTCTTGGTGATGTGATCTTATGAAATGATTAAAAACTCTTGGCTAAAGTCCAAACCAAACAATATTCCACCTAGCTTCAATTTATAATTGCATCCCTAAAAAATTGTCTTTGTTAAGGTTATGTCAAAATACATTATTTTTATATGTAAAAATAGTGTTGTTTTTGTAGAAAATGTGGTTAGGTCCTAGATTCACACAGGTTTAAACATTTTTTCTTTTTCTAATTGATTGTCTACTATGATATCAGAAAGTCTTCAGGGATGTGGGGTAATTCTCCACTCTGAGGGAGTTTCATACATGAGAAGATGTCTGGAATCTGAGACTCCTAACCATTAAATCCCAGTAGTGCTCTCCCAATCACTGCAATAACCTACAAATTTGCAACTCACTACTCTAAGAATCCCTGCTCTGGCATGGTCATAGCAAGATCCTGAATTTTGCATGGAGAACCTTAAAGGCTGATTAAACCATCAGTTGCTTACTTTGTTTATAAACCAGCCCCTCACCCTCTGAGACTTCTGTGCGTGGCCCTGAAACTCTCTGGTTCTGAGTCTTTGGAGAGAGGGAGGTCAGAGTGGGCTGCTTGGCTGGGTTGGAGGCTAATGTTTGAGAAGGCTGGATTGCAGAGAGTGGTCAGGATTTACCTAAATGCCCAACTGCTTATTACATAAACTCTTAGCCATCTCTGGTTACAAGCCCTGCGACTCTTGTCTTTTGTTACACTAGGTACTTCCAATGTCCTTTAGGGAAAACTGGCTTCTTTCTCCTCACTCTCCCTTCTATAGGCATAATAGTCTTAGCTTCCTCTGGTCTTCTTGGTCAGTTAGCTCTCCTCCATTTATTTTCATTTTCTAAAAATTTGTTGACCTCTCTTATCAGTTATTGTCTTTTCCTTGGGTCTCCTCCTTTGAGGCTGTAAAGATTTTTATTGCCTTACACTTTTGGAAGATAATAAAGTTTAAGAAACAGCATTTAATCAACAATATTGAATTGGAAGTCCCCTGTATTAATTTTGTAATTAGAAAAATCAATATTGTTTAAGGCATGGCCGACACAAATGATTTATGAAAAGGGAAGCCTAAGAGACTTCTAAACTATTACTTACATACTCTCAATTTTAACATCACAAAGCTATATGTCTGGACCACATCATCACAATCTCTATTCTATTAGAACTGCCTTTCTAATAAAACTATGCCTTAACATTACTAGTTAAGTTTTCACACACAGCAGATAAAAGACAACAGTCCTCTGTGGAATGTCTCTGCATTGTCATAAAAACTGTTATCATGGCACTAATTTATTACATTGAGTGTTGTCTCCTCATTTTAAAATTTTTATTTATTTATTTCTACTCAGGGACAAAAAAAACTTTGTACTGGTAAGATTTTCCTTGTTTTTGTTTTTTTTGTTCTGGAGAAAGAACATTTAAAGATTATAGAACTTAGTTTCTATATTTTTCTTAAATCAGGATATTTTGAAATGGGTGGGGTATTTCCCTGACTACCCTTTATGTTTTATGAACTGTCTTTTATCTTTTTTCCATACATTCGGTAAATTGCAGGGAATTCCATCTTCAGGAGTAGGAGGTAATTCAAACAAATCAATAAAAATAATAATTAAGTAAAATTCTGAAATAGTTGTGCAATGTTAAAAGACAAGTATATAGTCTGAATTTAAAGTAAAAATAAGCCTGGGTGGCTCAGATGGTTAAGAGTCTGCCTTTGGCTCAGGTCATGATCCCAGGGTCCTGGGATCGAGCCCCACATCGGGCTCCTGGCTCAGCGGGGAGCCTGCTTCTCCCTCTGCCTCTGCCTCTCCCCGTGCTCATGCTCTCTCTGTCTCTATCTCTGTGTCTCAAATGAATAAATAAAATCTTTAAAAAAAAAAAGTAAAAATAAAACAAAATTTAAAAAATTAAAAAAAGTAAAAAGTAAAGCAAAAATAAAATTATTCATATCATTATGATTACTAATTACACACAAATGGGATACAATTAATTCCACTGATACTTAGAAATACTGTTATTTGTTGAGGGTCTCTTCCGCTATTATCTCCCTTTACCTCTCTAAATCACTTTCTGCTCACATTAGGAATGAAGTAGCTGCAATAAGTTGTGACCTCAGCAGCTGCCTCCTCTTCTCCAGGCCCAGACATTGCTTCTCTCTGTCTCTGGCTACTGCTCCCTATTTCAAACATCTGGACATTTTGTGAAATCGGTGGGGAAGTAAGTATATTTTACTACATGACTCTTATGAAAAATAGAAGAATAAGGTATTTTTGTGAAAATATGTGAAAAAAAATCCAGTCAAATTTAAGAAGAAAATAACAGAGAGCATAAAAGCTTTGCTGATCTTGAAACCAGTAGAAGTTTGGGATAGTACAAATGTTCTTCCAGTTAATGGAAGATCTTTGGCCAAAAGAGTTACTGTCTCTTTAATTCTTTTGTACTTGATCAAGAAAGAAACAAAATATGAAATTATATACATATTTCATACCTATATCTTTATCTAAAATCAAGAAAATGTGCTTCCTTTATGGGGTACTTCATTATAGTAATGGTACACCTTGCTGTTTCATAGGACATTATTATTTTTTATTTATGTAATACCAATACAGCTTAGAATAACATTCTAAATATTAGTCAACAAGTTATTTGGCCTATGTTATGTCAAAAAATGAAGAACGTAATGCTTTCATCAAATTGGCTACAATTATAAAACAAAAGGAAGCGTACAACTCAAAAGCAAAAGCAAAAAAAAACCCCAAGGAACAATCTGATTAAAAAATGGGCAGAAGATCTGAGTAGACATTTTTCCAAAGAAGACATACAGATGGCCTACAGATACATGAAAAGATGCTTTACATCATTTTTTAAAAGATTTATTTATTTCTTTTAGAGGGGAGAGGGGCAGAGGAAGAGAAAATCTTAAGCAGGCCCTGTGCTCAGCGGAGCTTGGACATGGGGCTCAATCCCACACCATGAGATCATGACTGGAGCTGAAACCAAGAGTCAGTCGCTTAACAGACTTTGCCGCCCAAGATGCTCTATATTTTTAATCATCGGGGAAATGCAAATCAAAACCACAATGAGATATCATCTCACACCTATGAGAATGACTCTTATCAAAAAGACTAGAAATAACACGCATTGGCAAAAATGTGGAAAAAAGCAAACACTGGTGCCCTATTGGTCAGAATGGATATTGGTACAACCACAATGGAAAAAATCATGGAGGCTTCTCAAAAAATTAAAAGTAGAACTACCATATGACCCAACAATTCCATTTCTGAGTATGTGTATGAAGAAAATAAAAATACTGGGGTGCCTGGGTGGCTCAGTTGGTTAAGCATCTGCCTTCGGCTCAGGTCCTGATCCCAGGGTCCTGGGATTGAGTCCCACATCTGGCTCCCTGCTCAGAAGGGAGTGTGCTTCTCCCTCCCCACTGCTTGTGCTCTCTCTCAAATAAATAAATAAAATCTTTAAAAAAAAGAAAAAAAATATACTAACTCAAAAAGCTATATGCATCCCCATGCTCACTGCATGATTATTTGCAATAGCTAAGATATGTATATAATCTGTGTCCATTGATAAATGAATGGATAAAGAAATTGTGGTATTATATATAATGGAATATTACTTGGCTAAAAAAAGAATGAAATCTTGCTATTTGTAACAACATGGATGGAACTTGAGGGTATTACGCTAAGTGAAATAAGTTAGAGAAAGACAAATACCACATAATTTCACTTAAATATGTGGAATCTAAATAAAAGCAAAAAACAAAAACAAAAAACAAGAAACAAAACAAAACAAACAAAAATAAGGTCATAGATACAGAGAACATATTGATGGTTGCAAGAGGGAGGGGTGGAAGAAATGGGTGAACTGTTTTAGTTTAGTTTAGTTCAAATACATTGAATTTTAAAATCTTATAGCTATGTGAAAGCTAAAAACCATTGAAAAGCATAAAAACCATTACTTAAGAAATTTGCCAGAATAAAATCTTGCTTGATTGTGACGCCAGAATATTCACCCCCAAAACACTGACATGAATGATTTTATAATTTAAAAATTTTAGCAATCTTTAAAAAATAAATATTTAGCACCATACCACTTTTTTATTTGAAAGCTAAATGTTTGTGTTAGTTCTACATAACAAAGCTAATTTAAATTGTTATTTTTTGTGTCATCTAGGGAAATGTATTAAAGAAAAAAGTCTCCAAAGATTTTTGCATTTATTAAAGGGACATTTAAAGGATGTCAAAAGATGATGAAACCATCATTCAGTATCCAATATAAAAAGGCAAAGTTGAATTTTTTCCTCATTATTGTAAGGGAGTTATGCTGGAATTATGTAAAATCTTTCTAGTTCAGCAAACTACTAATTTTATGTAAGGTTTTAGGGAAACATGGAGTTCAGGGATTGGCAGATGTTCAAAAGTATGAATGGGATGGTGTCATCTGTAAAAGTATGGTTACTTGGGTGTGACTACTGTTGTTTGGTTGGTCCTCAGAGGTATATTAATTGGGCTAGATTTGTTCCTAATTGGCTACTTCAAAAATAAGGACATTGTTGATTGGCTGGCTTTTAAAGTGTGTTTAATAAAGTAAGTTATTTATTGATTGAATGAACTTAAAAACAGTTCTGATGGCTTCTTATTACCATAGTTAAAGAATATTAGTGTTTTCCTAGGAGTGTGGGAACTTTCAAAACTCTCAATCCTTATTTTTTTCTTCACTCAGTCAAAGCTGCAAGATATCATTAAGAATTGTCCAGACTTTCACCTCTGTTGTTGATTCTTCTTGAAGATGGGATTTCATTTGTGAAAATCTGATCTTCAATTTGTGCCAATTGACATAATTTCATTTCTTTTTTTGAATCATTTATTGAAACATCTGCCAGGACAGTGGCTGTGTTGAAGAATTTGAGACACTGGACAATAAACATTAAATGACTGTGAGATAAGCAAGAATAATTAGAAATACTATAAGAAGGGACTAGAATACACTTTGCTACCATAACCTAAGACTTTTCAGGCATGACCAAGAAAACAAGTCCTAATGTTCCCTAAGCTGCCTTTTCTATTAACTTAGATATAGATTGTTTTATTCCACCAGTCATGTTAATTCAGGTATAACATGAAGGTTAGTGATGGTTTTGGTTGGCCAAAAATAATCCAATACCATTCTATTATCTATAACCATAACCATGATTATGATGGTCCTGGGTGGAAGCTGTCTACTTTGTGTCATCTCTTTGTAATGTTCATCTTACATTTCTGCTTTAATCATTGTAGCTATAACCATTTAATGATACCTTTCTAAATCTTGTACCCTGCCTAAAATGTTAGGAATGATTTTTATTTCAAGAAAATGAAATTATAAGATGTAAAGTAATATTTCATCAGTTTTTCTTACATTTACCCTCAGTCCAAGAACTCTTCCCTGTTACACTGTGAACGTCATTGCTGGGTATCAAAATATTTTATCAATGGCTATTTATCCATGAGAAGTCTCTCCAGGAAAGCAGAAATCACCTCAATTATTATAACACAAAAAATGTAATGGAGTGAAGTGATTACACAGGTGAGGACAGAGCTGAGAAGCCAAATGTGAAATGGTAAGACAACCCACAGATCAGGAACAGAAGGAAGCCACTACTACAAGGTCAAAGGGAGCCTAGCGGCCAGTTTCACCTTCAAATACTTCATCAGTGGGACAGTCTGGTACGAGCAGAAGCGGCTGAGGGGGAGAAAGTTGCTGCCAGAGACAATATTTTAGGCAGACAGGGAGGAAGAAAACCCTGGCTTTTCTTTTCCTTTCACCAGCCAATATTTTGCCAAGGATGCCCATTGGTTGAACTTAAGGAGAAGCCAGCTAACATAGAATCTTGGGAAATGAAACCCGTGGATGTCAGCTTTCCTGTTGAGGGGAGAGTGAGAAACGCATTTTACTGAAAATGGGCCCAGGATCAGCCAGTGTTCCTGTTACTCAGCATCCACTTCCACCTTTCTACTTCCATTTACATCTCATACAACTTCATAACTTAGCATGAGTGAATCGTCTTAAAAAATGAATCAACTTTCTATTACAAGTAGAAACATGCTGTCAATCTCTCCTAAAAATAAAAGACCCCACTGCATACTTTTTGATCTTCTAATCTCATTCCTAAGGACAGCTCAAGTCACTCAGTGTTTCATGGTTAATCTTCAAAAAGGGATACTAAAAGCCAGAAGCCTTCCTAAAGGAAGGGCATTTATAACCAAAGGAAGCCATGAATTTACTCCAGAATCTTAGCATTATGATTCTCCTTTTGGGGCTTTCTAGATGCTCCCTATAAGTTTTTATTTACTGCCAACACTGAGTATCATTGGTATCTGCTACATCGTAAATCTTAGGCAGCAAGGCAGTTTGGACCTGCTGGAGAGTCTTCTGCTCTGGACTCCATTTAAAAGTAGAAACCATATAGCTTTTCAGTAAATGGAGTAGAGAAACACACAAATGTGTGATATGTATTGTTCATAACCAGCAAAATATCATACTCTCCTCTTCCATAACAAAGTACATTTGAAACCCTTGTTCTTTTAGGAACTATATTTATCAGCCTTGGATACTGGGTGATGATAAATTGCATTAGTCTTCCCAGTTCCTTACCTTTTCTATAGGCTTGTCCTTTGCCATTGACTTTACAGTTTTTACAACAAATACAGAATGTACTTCTAAAGGAAGATCCAATTTCCGTTACTCCTCCAGAAGTGTTCATCCTGCAGTAAATTCTCTGCATCTCCAGTAAAGTCTCTGAATGCAAATCCCCAACACAGAGTTTGTCTTTCTAGGAAGTCAATCTAAAATGGTTGGTGCCTGGAGTGGTTCAAATAAGGAAACTATAAAATGAGATTTTGGAACTGGAACACTGGAGATAGGTAAAGCACATGCTGTAGCAGTACAATTGCTGAAAATTTCACTGGTGAGATAAGTGTCAGGGGATTCACTGGTGGGTGCAGTATCTCAAGATTTTGAGAAATTGAGGGGAGGACTAGTTATAAGGACAATGGAATCAGAGGCCCTCTTGGAAGCCTGGTGAGGCATTCATGAAAGACAGGGAAGGGTGAGAGTAATTATTCATCAAGAAAGAAGTATCATAGTCAGAGGGCCTCCTTAGTAGCATATAAAGGGACTCATCTTCTGCAGCTGGAGTAAAGAAAATGATAGCAATAAATCCAGGAATTAACTGTAACAGTAACAAAGCTTCTGAGAAGGTTGAATTCTCAGCCTTGGATAGGCTGCTAACTCTTGTGGAGAAAAAAGTGAGAACCTGCAAATTGGAATTGGGACTATCTGGGTCAACGCACTCATAAAACTTGGCTCTCCAGATCCTCCGAACTTTGTGCTTTAGAAGTAGCCCAATACTTCATGCTAAAGGTCACTGCTTTCTTCTCAATGTCCCTTGCTTGACATAGGTGCAGAGGACTGCTTTGCAAGGAAACAAATACTACCCATCTCAAAATTTAGCCTTACCTGCCTCTCTCCTGGCTACCAAACCAATAACTAGGGTTATGATCCAATATATTCAGCTGAGAAAATGCTGTGCTTACTAAGGGGAAAGGAATTCCAAAGCAGCAGTAAAAACTAGTCAACGTGTATTAGCAGAAGTTGGGAGGCTTTATATATATATATATGTAGCCTGAGGGTGCAGGACCAAGGGAGCATGGAAAGAAACACTTAAACTGTGTGGCAGTGTTTTGGGTCAAGTGGCAAGCAGTGTGGAAGCTGTTAGAGGACTCTGGAAATGGTGAGAAAACTGTTGTAGGAGTTAGGAAATGTGTTGTAACATTTGGAATACTGTGGCCTATTATAATCTAGAATATGGAAAATGGAGGTGATGTACAAGTAGAGTTGGGGGAGATTTCTTGAAGCTAAATGTTGAAAGCATGACTCTGATCCATGATAAGTTACTGAGAAATGTATGAGTCCAGAACACAAATAATTAGTTATATGCCCTATATGTACAGGGCATATAAAGAAAGATCAAAAATAGGACTGAAAAGTGAAATTGTTTCTCATCTATTCAAAGGTGAGACTACTAAGATGCAGTTTTTAGGAAAAGATCAAATTCAGTGATTCCTGACTTCAAAATAAAGACCCAGTCATGGTTGTGGTTATGAACTGGGAGAAAAAGGAAGCTAAGAGTATGTATGAGGTAAAAAAAATTGTGTGGTTAGAATGAGTGAGAACTGAAAGGTCACAAAGTTTGGTTCTCTCCTCCTTGCCCTCACAATCAAGTCCACATTTCCTAATATCACTTACAATGCCCTTCATCAACTTCTTTTAGTTCTCTAGCCTCATCTCTCACCATTCTTTCTTTAAACTTTATGCTCCAGTCAAACTGAGCGATCTGCACCTTCCCCTATGACCATTCCTTTTCTTTCATAGTGACATCTGTTCTGACTTTGGACCATTCTCCATCTCTTTTTTTTCTCCCACTCTCACTTTTTTCCATCACTATTTGTTCTCGTCCTACATATCCACTTAAACCAGTGATTTTATAACCAATAATTCTGATAGACTGACTATGGATTCCTGGAGGACTAGGTTAAGGAGCATAAGGAATGTAAGGACAAGTCTAGGGTTCATTGGATAAGCAATGTCCATCATATTGAAAGAATGGTGTCATATATACTATGCATTTTCCTTGTATTATTGCCTAAACATTACTCCTTCTCATAACCTTCCATGATGTTTTATTAAGAATTGGTAAGTGGTTTCCTACATGCTTCTGTATTATTTTTTGCTTAGCTCTATCACAGCACTTGTGCTGCATTTTATTTTCCTGTTACTGTGTATATTTTCCCATTAGTTAGCATTTTACTTGATAAAGAGCTAGCATCTTGTTTATTGTCATATTCTCAGTGCCTGACACAGTGCTTTGCCCACAGGAATCAATACATAAATACTTGTTAACTTGAGTTAACTTGTTAAATGAGTAAATTGAATTTGAGAGAGTTAAATAATGAGGCTTGGTTGTTGGATGTGTTGTTCATGATATCTTCTAGGTAATCAGGAAGTGTATTTATAGATATCTTGTAGCAATTTAACATGTAGAATTTAAGCACAAAAAACCACGAATAGGCCATTGGATCTTTTTGTGTCTTTAATTGTATTTCTCTATCATCTTGAGAGGAACAAACATAATTGTTTAGAGATCCCTTTTGAGTATTATTTTCTCTAACTCATGTCTGTAAGACCCTTAGAAGGCCAGTTCTGGTGAGAGTCATATAAGTAACATCATCCTGTGAGAGCTAAACAAAGTGTCAGCTTTCTAATTATTAATTGACTTACTCCCCTTCTCTCTTCTTATCTACCTTTATGCCATAACGCTAAGTAACTAGCAATAATTTAGGTCATGATGTCATTTCATTTTTTTTCCTATCTGATAAACTGAAAAAAATAATGTCCACAGGCTTTATTAAGTTAATTATATTAAAATTAATTACTAATATATATTATATAATTATTTTATATAATTTTATTTTAATATAATTATACATTTTTATAAAATTATAATTTTATAGTTAAATAAATAATTAATTTAAACAAATTAAAAATTGAATTCACACTAGGAACTGGTTGGCATTTGGCATTCCTAGCTAGAAAAATTATCTAGATGACTTAGTAATTGCCATCTTGATTTTTTCTTTTTTTTTGTATTAAAATTACAGTGTCTTGAATCATTCTTCAGTATCATATCTATCAAAAAACCATATATGCAGATATCATTATTTTCAATGATTCATTAATTCATAATTTTTAAAATGATACTTTTTGAATGTTTATCACAATCTAGGCACTCTTCTAAATGCAAGGGATACAGAGACAAACAAAACAAAGTCTGCTCTCATGGAGTTACACTCTAGAGGTAAGAGATAAAAAATAAACAGATAAACCTATATTGTAGGTGGTGAAATGATATGAAAATGCTGTGGTCCAGGTGATCCCAGAAGACCTCTCAGAGGAGGTAACCTGAGCATAGACCCCCTGAATATGAAGAAGTGAGGGAGAAACCAGAAAAATGCATCAGCAAAATAAATGAGGTTTAGGCTTTGTTATTTTAACCTTGAATAATTTGATCATTCACTTGTTCTGATAGAACAAGTAAAAATGATGTTAGCATCATTATTGCACGGTATCCTGCATAACAAGATACATCAGTGAAACCAAGAGTTTTTGTAGTTATTCATGCTTCTTACTATGATGTTGATTACAAAGGAAGTCACAGTTTCTCTTACATCCTATTTTAATTATATACTAGATATTTATATTGTTCAATTCAACACATATTTATTGAATTTCTTGTGTGTGAAGAAGTGGGGAGGATTATTTAAAAGACAGATTAAAACACAGTCCCTAATGTCAAGAAAGTTACAAAATGAGCAGAGAGGCTGACTCATGTATACAAATAATTGGAAAAATATACATAATTAGATAGAAAATTCTGAGAACTTAAAAGAAAATAAGCACATCAAATAATAATAATAGCAGTAACTGTGTTAATAATATTACCTAACTAATAATAACCACCATCTATTATGCTATTATTATGTGTCAGGCACTTTACTAACCACTACCTCTAAGTCTCAAGGCTATAAAATTTTTCATAATTTTGTGTGATGTATAATATTAAAATCATTGCAAATGTTTTTTTTCTTTCTTTTGTAAAATTACAATTTACTCATGGAAATGGGATGCTGTAAACCAATCATAGGCATAGATTACCAATTCCACCTGTTCATAGATGGAAGAAATATTGCCATTTGGTACATGGGCGAAAGTATCCATGACCTATTGAGGTAAGATTGTCGAAGGGTACAATTAAGCATTGTTATTTACCATTTTATAAAAAAAGAATCTAAAGTCTAGAGAATTTGTGACTTCACCCACTTTCCAGTGGCAGAGTTAGGATATAAACCTGCATCTGTCTGAAATCAGAACAAAAACTTTGTATTTTGAAAGATAATAATGAAATAAAGTTTTATATTTGATATGATAGTGGTGATGAAAGGGGGAAAATCTGAACCAAGTTATAGAGAGAAGGAGAAAATCAGGGAGTATGAGATTACAAAGCATGAGAAGTGCTCATGGACCATAAAATGCCTTTGTTTGGTTGGAATGAAGCAAGGAAGTGGTAGAAGATGACATTGAGAAGCTTTGAAAAAAAGATATTTTTAAACCTAAGTTAGTAGGTTTGGGGGAAGCACTGAGAGATTTTGAGATAGAATATTGACGAAACAAGAGATTTCTTTTTGTGGAAATGGCTGTGTATAGGATAGTTAGTGAAAGAAGACATTAGAGACAGTATGATCAATAAGAAATGCCATACTGGAGCAGAGCAGTATTCTTTTCTGACATAAAATTAGGAAACTCTGCTTTGGTCCTGGTGTAAGTAGATTACTAATAGGGACACCTCTTAAATATAAAAACGGGTTGCCAACATCTCTGTGCTGATTTTGTAATGTGTGACTTTACTCAAACTATATTGAAATGATTTTTCAGTCTGATCCAAGGCTGATGGTTAGATGGTTCCATTAGTTTAACGGGGTGAAATAATTCTAAAAGTTTCTTATCCAAGTCTCAAATATTTCAGAGTTTTATGACCAAGTCCCTGGTAACTACATTCTTATCTTCCATGATTTAAGAAATATTGCTCAATTATTGCTTGCCTCAGTCCCCTTCTTTTTCGTTACTCTTGCATG
Organism: Phoca vitulina; assembly: GCF_004348235.1. Taxonomy (NCBI): domain Eukaryota; kingdom Metazoa; phylum Chordata; class Mammalia; order Carnivora; family Phocidae; genus Phoca; species Phoca vitulina. Next base: position 5,461,972 of record NW_022589767.1, read on the forward strand.
CTGAGAGAATCTTGTTTACTTTCTTTCTTTCTTCCTTTCTTTTTTTTCTTTTACTTTTTGTTTTGTTTTACTATTCCTACTTTTGGTTAATTAGAGCTTTAAATCCCAAACTCTGATTGTATTGTCATCTTGCAATTTTAACACCAAGAAAAATCCAATGCCATCTCAAACTATGCAGATATTAATATTAGATAACATTCCTCAGCTTGGGGACCAGTTTCTGAGGTAAAAACATCAATCTATCCATTGTTTTAATCAAACATTTATTGAGTGCCTATTATATTATCAATTGTATTGCAATACAAAAGTAAATAAAAATATCCCCAAGGCAGAGAGTTATAATGTAGAGGAGACAGACACATAAATTATTGTAATATGCCATAAATATTATGATAAGAGATGAAGAAAATGCTGAGGAAATATAGGAATGGAAATGCCAAAGTCTCCCAGAGGATGCCAACAGAAACTTCTCAAAGGAGATGATCTTATCTTAAAATATGAGGGCAAATTCATGAAGCAGAAATGTAAGGTAGGATACACACAGGGGAAATAGGATATGCAAATTTGTACAGGTCCTTGGGAAAAAGACATGTGTTGAAGAATTGGGGAAATGGTAAAAAGTTCACTGTGAAGGCAACATGGAGAACCTGGAAAGGATTGCCCAGAAGAGAAGCTGAAGGAGAAGCTATGGCTAGATGGAGAAGGGTCTTTTAATTGACCTTGAACTTAATCCTAATTGATGCAGAATTAATAGAAATTTGAATGGCTGAGTAACAAGATCATATTTTTTTTAAAGGAAGAAAACTTTGGAATCCATTTGGAAACTTAATTATGATATTAATGAAAGTATATCAATTAAGAAGCTATAGGAACACAGCAGGTAAAAAATCATGAGGACTTAGGGAGATGGTTAAAATGAGAGAGGTGTGTGGAAAAGAAAAAAAATACATTGATAAGATTGCATCACCACTTGGAAAAAGAGGGAACAAAAGGATAAAATTTCTAGGATGCTGTTGGCATTTTTAGATTAAAGCAGACTATTTGGATGGTAGTGCTTTGGGGTAAGTGTAAATGTGACATGGGTAGAAAAAATACACTTTTACTGAGACATGTATTTGCACGGTTTGCAAATTAAGTAGTCAGAAATGCATCTCTAAGTTGGAGCAAGATTTTAAAGCTGTCAGTGTCATGGTTGAAGCAGGAAACTTGGTTGAGAGCACTGATGGAAAGCAGTATTTATCTAGCTTTTATTATTTTGCCAAATCTATGATTAAAATCCTTCCTAAATACCTTTGGTGACTTTATTAAGGAATTATCAATTAGTAGTAACATTAGGAAATAGTTTTTAAATGTCTAAATAAATTAGTTCACTGGGTTTTCTTCATTTCCAGACATTCTTCCTCAAAGGTTCCAGCATTAGACATGATTTCCCCTTACAGAACTATGAAAGCCTCTCTTTTGAATGAAATTTCCTGCTTTTGCACTCAGTTATGGTACCCTTGAATCCCTAAATTTCTACTTTCAACAAATTTCCTACCTATACTGTGAAACTTCCTATTTATAATTTGCACTGTTTTCTGAAATTCTTTTTATACGTGGCCTACAGAAAAAGGTATGTCTTTCATAGTGGATTATTTTTAGTGGCAGTTTTGTACTTTATACTAATCCACACTCATAGTCTAACTTGATTGCTCTTAGAACAATGATACCCACCACATAGTTGGCTTGATTTAAGGGTTCTGACCATGGCACTAAACAAACTTAAACTAAGAAGCTCATGTGGAGATTATAAACATCACTTTACTTTTATTAGTATCTTCCTCCAAATAATTGACTTTATTCATCTCAATATAGTCAGTAATATACTGATTAAGAACCACAGACTTGAGATTGAATTCTGACTTCACCATTTACTACTTATGTGATTTGGGATAGTCACTCACTCAGCATTTTTAAGCATGAATTTATTATATGCAAGTGTGTATATGATATGACATCCATATAAAAAGGAATTTTATTTAGAAGTTAATTTTGATATTTAGAAGTAAATTATTTTGAAACCTAGATTTTTATCTTTTTCTTATTGATTGCTAGTTTAATTCCACTGTGGGCTTGTTTTATGGTCCAGCATATTGTCAGTTTTAGTAAATGTCTTATGTATACCTGTAAAGAATATATATTCTGTCATTTTGGGCTCAAGGTTTCACATTTGTCTCTTAAATTCAATAGCTTGTTTCAGACCTTTTACTATTGAGGTAAAAGTCACATAACATACAATTGACCCTTCTAAAGTGTATAATTCAGCTGCATTTAGTGCATTCACAATGTTGTGCAACCATCACCTCTCTCTAGTTTCAAAACTTTTTCATCACTTAAGAAAAACATGCTGTATCCATTAAATAATCACTCTCTATTCCCAACTCCCCCTATCTTATGGTAACCACTAATCTCCTGTCTCTATAGATTTGCCTATTCTGGATATTTCATAAAAATGGATTCATACAAAATGTGACCTTTTCTGTTTGGCTTCTTTCACTTAGCACAATGTTTTTAAGATTCATCCAAGTGGTAGCATTTCAATATTTCATTCCTTTTGTGGCTTAATAATGTTCTATTTTACATATATACTACAATTCATTTATTCATTCATCCATTGATGGGTGCTTTGGTTGCTTCTACCTTTTGGCTATTATAAATAATGCTGCCAAAAATATATAAGTATAGTGTTGAAAAAATATGAAATTTCAATGAAGAGAGAAATTATAAAAAATGAACTAAACATAAATTCTAGAGGTAAAAATACAATAGTGGAGAAATTCACTAGAAAAATTCAATGATAGATTTAAACAGGCAGAAGGAAGAATCAGCGAGTATGAAGAAAAGCAATTGAGTTTATCCAGTTTGAGGGGGAGAAAGAAAGAAAGAATAAAGAAAAATGAACAGAGCCCACTGGACCTGTGGGACACCATCAAGTGTGCACATACATGCACCATGGGAGTTCCAGAAGAAGAGAGCTAGAAAGAGGCAAAAAAAATATTTGTAAAAAACAATGGCCAAAAATTACCCAAATTTGATCAAAGATATGAATATGCGCAATCAAGAAGCACAATAAACTCCAAGAAGGATAAACTCAGGAAAGCTACACTGTGACAAATTATAGTGAAATTGTCAAAAGATAAAGACAAAGAAAAAATCTTGAAAGCAGCAAGAGAGAAGTGACTCATATCATACAAGAGCTCCTCAATAAGACTAACAAGTGATTTTTTTAATCACTAAAAATGGAGGCCAGAAGGCAGTGGGATGACATATTTCAAGTCCTGGAAGAAAAACAGTCAACTAATAATTCTATATCTGCAAAACTATTCTTCAAGAATGAAGATGAAATTAAGACATTTCAAGGTAAACATAACCTGATGGAGTTTATTACTAGAAGAGCTGTTCTATAAGAAATTCTAAAGGCAGTCCATGAGAGTGAAATGAAAGAACATGGATAGTAACTTGAAGCCATATGCAAAAATATAGGGCATTGGTAAAGTGACTACCTAAGTAAATATAAAAGCCAGTATTACTATACTTTTGATTTGCAACTCCATTTTCCCCTATTTAATTAAAAAGGTAAATGTAATAAAAAATAAATAAAAAATAAAAAAATAAAAAAAACAAATAAATAAAAAGGTAAATGTATAAAACAATAACTATAAGTCTATGTTAATGGGTACACTATGAATAAAAATGTAATCTGTGACAACATAAAGGGGGAGGGTCAGAAATGCATAAGAGCCAAGCTTTTGTATTCTATTGAAATTAAGTTTGTATTATTTAAACTAGGTTGTTATAAGTTTAAGATGTTAATTATAATAGCCCAAATAACCATTAAAGAAATATCTATAAAACATACAGAAAATGAAAGGAGACCAAAATGGTATACTACAAAACAAAACAACAACAACAACAAAAACCTACAAAAAACTAGATATGAAAAGAAGGCAGTAATAGAGAAATTAAGGAACAAAAAACATATGACATACAGAAAAGAAATAGCTGAAAGGCATAAGTAAGTCATTCCTTAGCAAATATTTTTTTTTAAAGATTTTATTTATTTATTTGACAGAGAGAGACACAGCGAGAGAGGGAACACAAGCAGGGGGAGTGGGAGAGGGAGAAGCAGGCTTCCCGTGGAGCAGGGAGCCTGATGTGGGGCTCGATCCCAGAACCCTGGGATCATGACCTGAGCCAAAGGCAGATGCTTAACAACTGACCCCCAAGGCGCCCCTCCTTAGCAATTATTTTAAGTGTAGATGGATTAAACTCTTCAATGCAGAGATTGGCATAATGGATTTAAAAAAGCCCCATGATCCATCTATATGCTATACAACATATATATGTTGTGTATGTAAATACAAAGACACAAAAAGATTGAAAATAAAAAGATGGAACTATTTCCTTGTAAATAGTAACCAAAAGTGAGCTGGACTGGCTATACTATTATGAAACAAAATAGCCTTAAGTCGAAAAGTTTATAAGAGATAGAGAAGGATATTATAGATTGATAAAGATTCAAGATATAACAATTATATATTCACCTACCAATAGAGTCCAAAAATATATGAAGAAAACTGACAGAATTAAAGAGAGAAATGAACAGTTCTACAATAATACTTGAGCATTTCAATATCTCACTTTAAATAATGACTAGGGGAATCAGACAGATGATTAATAAGTATATAGAAAACTCCAATAATAGTATAAATCAATTCAACCTAACAGATATAGACAGTAGAGTCCCTCTAACAACAGCAGAATATACATTTTTTTTTCTCAAGTGGACATATAACCTTCTCTAGGATAAATTATATCTTGGGCCACAAAATATCTTAATAATTTAAATAAGTTTGAAATCATACAAAGCATATTTTACAACCACAATGGAATAAAAGTAGAAATCAATAAAGAACAAATACTGGAAAATTTACAAACACCTAGAAATTAAAGAACATACTTTAAACTACCAGTGGATGAATAAAAAATCACAAGGGAAATAGGAAAATACCCAAGACACCCGAAAATGAAAACACAACATACCAAAACTTACAGGATGCAGTGAAAGCAGAGCTACAAGGGGGGATTTATAAATATAACATCTAAATTATATGAGAAAAAAATCAAATCAATAACCAAACTCTACACTTAAAAGAAGTAGGAAAGCCAGAGTGAGCTAAACCCAAAGCTAGCAGAAGGAAATAAATAATAAAGATTAGATCAGAAATCAATGAAAGAGAGAATAAAAAAGCAATAGAGGAAACAAAACTGTAAGTTGAATCTTTGAAAAGATCAACAACATTGGCAAAACTTGAGTTAAATTGACTATGATAAAAAGAAGGAAGACTCAGATTTCTAAAATCATAAATGAGACATTACTACCAATTTCACTGAAATAAAAGGATTATAAGAGAATATTACAGATAATTATATGCCAATAAATTAGGCAACCTGGATAAAACAGAAACATCTCTAGAAAGACACAAATTATCAGAATGACTCAAGGAGACAGAAAATCTGAATAGACTTATAACATGTAAGGATATTGAATCAGTAATCAGAAACATCCCAACAACAACAACAACAAAGGCCTAGAGCCAAATGGTCTCACTGGCAAATTATATCATAAAAAAAAATTAACAACATTTCTTCTCAAACTCTTCAAAAACTTTGAAGAGGAGGAAAGCTTCCTAACTCATTCTCTGATACCAGCATTACCCTGATATCAAAGCCAGACAAAATACTACAAGAAAAGAAAACTAAAGGCCAATATTTCTTATGAATATATATGGAAAAGTCCTCAATAAGATACTAGCAAACCGAGTTCAGCAACATATTTAAGGGATTATACACCATCACCAAGTGAGAATTACATCAGGAGTGCAAGAATGATTCAACATACAAAAATAGATTGAAGGACCACATAATTATGCCAACTGATGCAGAAAAAGCATTTGAAAGAATCCAACACTCTTTCATGATAAAACAACTCACAAACTAGGAAGAGAAGGAGGCGTCCTCAAAAATAAAGGCCACATGTAAGAAACCCATAGCCAACATCATATTCAATGGTGAAAGACTCAAAGCTTTCCCCCTAAGATTAGGAACAAAACAAGAGTATCTTCATCACTTCTATTCAACATAGTACTAGAAGTTCTAGCCAGAGGTATTAGGCATGAAAAATAAAAACTGTTCAAATCACGGGCCTAGAGCTGCTCTGGCAGATCTAGGAGAGGCTTCTGGCTATCCTGCACATTCCACCTAGGACTTCTGGGTTGGTCTTGTCAGAGGCCCAAGAGGTGAAAGGATCTAAGTACCCAGCAATCAGCCCCAGGGCTCCTCAAGGATGGAGGAGAAGAAGGAGGAGGAGACAGATGAAGAGGAGGAAGATGATGAGGATGATATACCCAAATGGCAGCAGGAAGAGTTTGATAAGGAGCTGGACAATGATAGTTTCTCCTATGAGGAGGAGTCTGAGAACCTGAACCAAAATACTTTCTTCTTTGGTGACAAGGAGGAGGATGATGAGGCCTATGACTGAGGGGCAGGATGCAGGGAACATGTGGAGCCACCCCAGAGTCATGAGGGCTGCAGGGGTGAGGAGGTCACCCCTTCCCACCATTGCTGGGGGAGGCAATTCCCAGTGTCTGCAGTACTTTCTGCTTACTGAATAAACTTTTTTTTTCACATTAAAAAAAAAAAAAGCTGTGCAAATCAGAAGAAATAAAATTATCTCTATTTGTAGATAACATGATCTTATATGTAAGAAAGCCCTAAGAAAATCTGCAAAACCACCAACACCAATATTAACAACAACAAAACAAGACAACAAAGCACTAGAGCTAGTAAAAACGTTCAGCAATGTTGTAGGATACAAGATTAACATAAAAATTAGCTGTATTTCTTTTGTTTTGTTTTGTTTTCATTTTTGAACTCCATTTGAATTTATTGACTTTTTATTTAGATCTATTTTAAATATTTTTCTGTTGCAGTATTTTATAGGAAACATAAGACTCAATGAAAATTTCTGGAAGTCTTTCTCTGCACAGTTCCCTTCTTTCTTGTATATTGCCTTGTGAATTCTAGCTGTCATATCAGTTCTGATTTTTTTTTTACTTTTTATTGTTATGTTAATCACCATACATTACATCATTAGTTTTTGATGTAGTGTTCCATGATTCATTGTTTGTGCATAACACCCAATGCCCCATGCAGAACGTGACCTCTTTAATACTCATCACCAGGCTAACCCATCCTCCCACCCCCTCCCCTCTAGAACCCTCAGTTTGTTTTTCGGAGTCCATCGTCTCTCATGGTTCATCTCCCCCTCCGATTTTCCCCCCTTCATTCTTCCCCTCCTACTACCTTCTTTTTTTTTTTTTCTTAACATAGATTGCGTTATTTGTTTCAGAGGTACAGACCTGTGATTCAACAGTCTTGCACAATTCACAGCGCTCACCATAGCACATACCCTCCCCAGTGTCTATCACCCAGCCACCCCATCCCTCCCACCCCACCCCCCACTCCAGCAACCCTCAGTTTGTTTCCTGAGATTAAGAATTCCTCATATCAGTGAGGTCATATGATACATGTCTTTCTCTGATTGACTTATTTCCCTCAGCATAACACCCTCCAGTTCCATCATGGCAAGATCTCATTCCTTTTGATGGCTGCATAATATTCCATTGTATATATATACCACACCTTCTTTATCCATTCATCTGTCGATGGACATCTTGGCTCTTTCCACAGTTTGGCTATTGTGGACATTGCTCCTATAAACATCGGGGTGCACGTACCCCTTCGTAACACTACATTTGTACCTTTGGGGTAAATACCCAGTAGTGCAATTGCTGGATCGTATGGTAGCTCTATTATCAACTTTTGGAGGAACCTCCATACTGTTTTCCAGAGTGGTTGCACCAGCTTGCATTCCCACTAACAGTCTAGGAGGGTTCCCCTTTCTCCGCATCCCCGCCAACATCTGTCATTTCCTGACTTGTTAATTTTAGCCATTCTGACTGGTGTGAGGTAGTATCTCATTGAGGTTTTGATTTGGATTTCCTGATGCCGAGCGATGTTGAGCACTTTTCCATGTGTCTGTTGGCCATTTGGATGTCTTCTTCGGAAAAATGTCTGTTCATGTCTTCTGCCCATTTCTTCATTGAGTTATTTGTTCTTTGGGTGTTGAGTTTGATAAGTTCTTTATAGATTTTGGATACTAGCCCTTTATCTGATATGTCATTTGCAAATATCTTCTCCCATTCTGTCGGTTGTCTTTTGGTTTTGTTGACTGTTTCTTTTGCTGTACAAAAGCTTTTTATCTTGATGAAGTCCCAATAGTTCATTTTTGCCCTTGCTTCCCTTGCCTTTGGCGATGTTTCTAGGAAGAAGTTGCTGCGGCTGAGGTCGAAGAGGTTGCTGCCTGTATTCTCCTTTAGGATTTGGATGGACTCCTGTCTCACATTTAGGTCTTTCAACCATTTTGAGTCTACTGTTGTGTGTGGTGTAAGGAAATGGTCCAGTTTCATTCTTCTGCACGTGGCTGTCCAATTTTCCCAACACCATTTGTTGAAGAGACTGTCTTTTTTTCCATTGGACATTCTTTCCTGCTTTGTCAAAGATGAGTTGGCCATAGAGTTGAGGGTCCATTTCTGGGCTCTCTATTCTGTTCCATTGATCTATGTGTCTATTTTTGTGCCAGTACCATACTGTCTTGATGATGACAGCTTTGTAATAGAGCTGGAAGTCTGGAATTGTGATGCCGCCAGCTTTGCTTTTCTTTTTCAACATTCCTCTGGCTATTCGGGGTCTTTTCTGGTTCCATACAAATTTTAGGATTATTTGTTCCATTTCTTTGAAAACAGTGGATGGTATTTTGATGGGGATTGCATTGAATGTGTAGATTGCTCTAGGTAGCATTGACATCTTCACAATATTTGTTCTTCCAATCCATGAGCATGGAACTTTTTTCCATTTCTTTGTGTCTGCCTCAATTTCTTTCATGAGTATTTTATAGTTTTCTGAGTACAGATCCTTTGCCTCTTTGGTTAGATTTATTCCTAGGTATCTTATGGTTTTGGGTGCAATTGTAAATGGGATCGACTCCTTAATCTTTCTTCTGTCTTGTTGTTTGTGTATAGGAATGCCATTGATTTCTGTGCATTGATTTTATATCCTGCCACTTTACGGAATTCCTGTATGAGTTCTAGCAGTTTTGGTGTGGAGTCTTTTGGGTTTTCCGCATAAAATATCATATCATCTGCAAAGAGTGAGAATTTGACTTCTTCTTTGCCCATTTGGATGCCTTTGATTTCTTTTTGTTGTCTGATTGCTGTGGCTAGGACTTCTAATACTATGTTGAATAGCAGTGGTGATAGTGGACATCCCTGCCGCGTTCCTGACCTTAGGGGGAAAGCTCTCAGTTTTTCCCCGTTGAGAATGATATTCGCTGTAGGTTTTTCATAGATGGCTTTTATGATATTGAGGTATGTACCCTCTATCCCTATCCTCTGAAGAGTTTTGATCAAGAAAGGATGCTGTACTTTGTCAAATGCTTTTTCTGCATCTATTGAGAGGATCATATGATTCTTGTTCTTTCTTTGTTAATGTATTGTATCACGTTGATTGATTTGCAGATGTTGGTTATGGTGAATAATCCTTTTAATGTACTGTTGGATCCTATTGGCTAGTATTTTGGTGAGAATTTTTGCATCCATGTTCATCAAGGATATTGGTCTGTAATTCTCCTTTTTGATGGGGTCTTTGTCTGGTTCGGGGATCAAGGTAATCGTAGCCTCATAAAACGAGTTTGGAAGTTTTCCTTCCATTTCTATTTTTTGGAATAGTTTCAGAAGAATAGGTATTAATTCTTCTTTAAATGTTTGGTAGAATGCCCCTGGGAAGCCATCTGTCCCTGGGCTTTTGTGTTTTGGGAGATTTTTGATGACTGCTTCAATTTCCTTAGTGGTTATAGGTCTGTTCAGGTTTTCTATTTCTTCCTGGTTCAGTTTTGGTAGTTGATACATCTCTAGGAATGCATCCATTTCTTCCAGGTTATCTAATTTGCTGGCATAGAGTTGCTCATAATATGTTCTTATAATTGTTTGTATTTCTTTGGTGTTGGTTGTGATCTCTCCTCTTTCATTCATGATTTTGTTGATTTGGGTCATTTCTCTTTTCTTTTTGATAAATCTGGCCAGGGGTTTATCAATCTTGTTAATTCTTTCAAAGAACCAGCTCCTAGTTTCGTTGATCTGTTCTACTGTTCTTTTGGTTTCTATTTCATTGATTTCTGCTCTGATCTTTATTATTTCTCTTCTCCTGCTGGGTTTAGGCTTTATTTGCTGTTCTTTCTCCAGCTCCTTTAGGTGTAGGTTAGGTTGTGTACTTGAGACCTTTCTTGTTTCTTGAGAAAGGCTTGTATTGCTATATACTTTCCTCTTAGGACTGCCTTTGCTGCATCCCAAAGATTTTGAACAGTTGTGTTTTTATTTTCATTGGTTTCCATGAATTTTTTAAATTCTTCTTTAATTTCCTGGTTGACCCATTCATTCTTTAGTAGGATGCTCTTTAGCCTCCATGTATTTGAGTTCTTTCCAACTTTTCTCTTGTGATTGAGTTCTAGTATCAAAGCATTGTCATCTGAAAATAGGCAGGGAATGATCCTAGTCTTCTGGTACTGGTTGAGACCTGATTTGTGACCTAGGATGTGATCTATTCTGGAGAATGTTCCATGGGCACTAGAGAAGAATGTGTATTCCATTGCTTTGGGATGGAATGTTCTGAATATGTCTGTGAAATCCATTTGGTCCAGTGTGTCATTGAAAGTCTTTATTTCCTTGTTGATCTTTTGCTTAGATGATCTGTCCATTTCAGTGAGGGGGGGTGTTAAATTCCCCCACTATTATTGTATTGTTGTCAATGTGTTTCTTTGCTTTTGTTATTAATTGGTTTATATAATTGTTTGCTCCCATGTTAGGGGCATAGATATTTACAATTGTTAGATCTTCTTGTTGGATAGACCCTTTAAGTAAGATATAGTGTCCTTCCTCATCTCTTATTACAGTCTTTGGTTTAAAATCTAATTTGTTTGATATAAGGATTGCCACCCCAGCTTTCTTTTGGTGTCCGTTAGCATGGTAAATGGTTTTTCACCCCCCCACTTTTAATCTGGGGGTGTCTTTGGGTCTAAAATGACTCTCTTGCAGACAGCACATCGATGGGTCTTGTTTTTTAATCCAATCTGATAGCCTGTGTCTTTTGATTGGGACATTTAGCCCATTTACATTCAGGGTAACTATTGAAAGATATGAATTTAGTGCCATTGTATTGCCTGTAGGGTGACTGTTAATGTATATTGTCTGTGTTCCTTTCTGGTCTATGTTGCTTTTAGGCTCTCTCTTTGCTTAGAGGACCCCTTTCAATATTTCTTGTAGGGCTGGTTTCGTGTTTGCAAATTCCTTTAGTTTTTGTTTGTCCTGGAAGCTTTTGATCTCTCCTTCTATTTTCAATGACAGCCTAGCTGGATATAGTATTCTTGGCTGCATATTTTTCTCGTTTAGTGCTCTGAATATATCATGCCAGTCCTTTCTGGCCTGCCAGGTCTCTGTGGATAGGTCTGTTGCCAATCTAATGTTTCTACCATTGTAGGTTACAGATCTCTTCTCCCGAGCTGCTTTCAGGATTTTCTCTTTGTCTCTGAGACTCGTAAGTTTTACTATTAGATGTTGGGGTGTTGACCTATTTTTATTGATTTTGAGAGGGGTTCTCTGTGCTTCCTGGATTTTGATGCCTGTTTCCTTCCCCAAATTAGGGAAGTTCTTCACAATAATTTGCTCCAATATACCTTCTGCCCCCTCTCTCTTTCTTCTTCTTCTGGGATCCCAATTATTCTAATGTTGTTTTGGCTTATGGTATCGCTTATCTCTCGAATTCTGCCCTCATGAGCCAGTAGTTGTTTATCTCTCTTTTTCTCAGCTTCCTTATTTTCCATCATTTGTTCTTCTATATCACTGATTCTCTCTTCTGCCTCATTTATCCTAGCAGTTAGCGCCCCCATTTTTGATTGCACCTCATTAATAGCCCTTTTGATTTTGACTTGGTTAGATTTTAGTTCTTTTATTTCTCCAGAAAGGGTTTCTCTAATAACTTCCATGCTTTTTTCAAGCCCAGCTAATATTTTTGAAGTCATGATTCTGAACTCTAGATCCAACATTGTACTAATGTCCTTATTGAGTAGGTCCCTGGCAGTCGGTACTATCTCTTGTTCTTTTCGTTGAGATGATTTTTTCCACCTTGTCATTTTGTCCAGAGGAGAATAGTTGAATGAGAGAACAAAATGCTAACAGGGTAACAATGTCCCCAGAAAATATACTCTAAACAAATCAGAAAAGCCCTGAAACCAGGGGAAAAGAAAGGGAAAGAAAGAAAACAGAAAAAGAATAAAAATAAAAGAAAAAGATAAAAACAAACAAAAACAGAACAAAACAAAAAAAAACAGAATATGATCAAATATGATCAGGCTGGTGCATAGATCAGTACCACACACTAGATTTTCGGTGTATTTTGGTCCGTTAGAAGAAAGTGCCTCCCAAAATTTTAAAGAAAGAAAAACTTATATATGTACAAAAATAAGGGCTGATCTGATGAAGGGATGGGATATGACTGTAAAGATGAAAATTATAAATAATTTTATAAAAGCAATTGATAAGAAGTTGTTTAAAAAAAGAAAGAAGAGGATTAAAAAAAAGAAAAGAAAAAAAAGGGAGAGAATGTGTTCAGGCAGGAGAGTAGAACAAAGGCATACACTAGAGATTTAGGGTATATTTTGATCTGTTAGAAGAAACTGTATCTCAAAATTTTAAAGAGAGAAAAACATATATATATGCCAAAAATAATGGTAACTACTATGAAGGGATAGAATATGACTCTAAAAATGAAAAATAAAAAATGTTTTTTAGAAAAGGGACTGATAAGATGTTGGTTGAAAAGGGAAAAATAAAAATTCAAAAAAAAAAAAGTTAAAAAAAACATTAACTTTTAAAGACTAAAGAATCATGGTAAAAAAGCCATGGAGTCTATGTGCAGTATTCCCCTAGCACTGGAGTTCTGCCGTTCTCATTGATCGGTAAACTTGGTCTTGGCCAGCTGTTCTTGCTGATCTTCTAGGGGAGGGGCCTGTTGCCGTGGTTCCCAAATGTCTTTGCCCGAGGCGGAATTGCCCCGCCCTTGCTGGTCCGGGCTAAGTAATCTGCTCGGGTTTGCTCTCAGGAGCTTTTGTTCCCTGTAAGCTTTCCCTACAGCTTTGCAGGACGAGAGTGAGAATGGCGGCCTCCCAATCTCCGCCCCGGAGGAGCCGAGTACTTGGGTCCCCGCTCCTCAGTGCGCCCCCAGAGAAAAGCAGTCAGTCACTCCCGTCTCCCCCATCTCCGGCCGTACTCCATGCTCATCCAGCCTGTGACCAAGCATTTCTGTCTCTGGCACCCGACCCCGTGTGGAGTCTCCAAACCCAGCAGATCCCTGCGGTGCACTCCCACGTCGCTCCTCCCAGGGGAGGAAGGGGAGTCTCCCCAGATCTGCCGCTTGTTGGGTCCCTGCTGGAGGAGCAGTGGCCCGATTGTGCTGCAGATCACAGTTTATTGCAACCCAGAGCTGAGAGCCTGCTCCTTGGCTCCGTCTCTGCAGCCGGCTTCCCTGCTCCGATACCTGGGAGCTCTGCCCCACTCAGGCACCCCTGGTCTTTCTGTGACCCTGAGCGTCCTGAGACCACACTGTGCCATGAGGGTTCCACCCCCCGCTTAGCCCCTGGAGCGACGTCCCTCAGTGGAGCAGAGTTCTAAAAGTTCTGATTTTGTGCTCCGCTGCTCTATCACTTGCCAGAGGCAGCCGATGGAGGCCCCCTCCCCCGCTGTCTATCCTCCAGAATATTGCCTCGGATTCACTTCTCCGCACGTCCTACCTTCCAGAAAGTGGTTGCTTTTCTGTTCAGAGAGTTGTTGCTATTCTTTTCTTTGATCTCCTGTTGAGTTTGTAGGTGTTCAGGATGGTTTGATCCCTATCCAGCTGAATTCCTGAGACCAGACGAAATCTAGGTCTCCTATTCCTCTGCCCTCTTGCTCTGCCTCCTTAGCTATATTTCTATACAGTAGTAATGAACTATCCAAAAAGGAAATTAAGAAGCAATTTCATTTACAGTAGCATCAAAAAAGAAAATGCTGAGCGAAATAAGTCAAACAGAGAAAGACATGTATCATATGACCTCCCTGATATGAGGAATTCTTAATCTCAGGAAACAAACTGAGAGTTGCTGGAGTGGGGGGTGGGGTGGGAGGGATGGGGTGACTGGGTGATAGACACTGGGTAGGGTATGTGCTCTGGTAAGCGCTGTGAATTGTGCAAGACTGTTGAATCTCAGATCTGTATCTCTGAAACAAATAATGCAATATATGTTAAGAAAGAAAAAAAAAAAGAAGAAGATAGCAGGAGGGGAAGAATGAAAGGGGGAAATCGGAGGGGGAGATGAACCATCAGAGATGATGGACTCTGAAAAACAAACTGAGGGTTCTAGAGGGGAGAGGGGTGGGAGGATGGGTTAGCCTGGTGATGGGTATTAAAGAGGGCACGTTCTGCATGGAGCACTGGGTGTTATGCACAAACAGTGAATCATGGAACACTACATCTAAAACTAATGATGTAATGAATGGTGATTAACATAACAATAAAAAATTAAAAAAAAAATAAAAAAAAGAAACAACTTTAACCAAGATTATATAAAACCTGTACAGTGAAAACTACAAAACTCTATAGAAAAAACTAAAGAAGACTTAAATAAGTGGAAAGACATTGCACGTTTATGTATTAGAAGACTTAATACTGTCAAGATGACAATATTACCCAAAGTGATCTACAGATTCAATGCAATCCCTACAAAAATCCTACTGTCATTTTTTTTCAGAAATAGAAATATCCATCCTAACTTGCATACAAAAATTCAATGGAACTGAGATAACAAAACGATCTTGAACAAGAAGTACAAAATTGGAAACTCACCCTTACCAATTTTATACCTACTACAAAGCTACAGTAATAAAAACAGCGTGGTACTCACATAAGGAGAGACATATTGACAAAGGAATAGAATTGGAAGCCCAGAAATTAGCCCTTACCTACATGATCAATTACTTTTCACCAAGCATGCCAAGACGATTCAATGGGGAAGGAATAGTTTCTTTAACTAATGATGCTATTAGAAGCTGGATATGCACATGAAAAAGAATTAAGTTAGACTCTTGCCTTATACCATATAAAAATATTAATTCAAAATGGATTTAAGCCTTAAGTTTGAAGGCTAAAACTGTAAAACTCCTAGAAGAAAACACGGGGTAGGGGGTAAACTTTATGACCTTGGATTTATCAATGGTTCCTAAAATATGACATGAAAACCACAGGTGGTAAAAGATAAAATACATAAACTAAATTTTATCAAAATTTAAAACTTATGTGCATCAAAGGAAATTGTAAATATAACTAATGCTACTGACTTGTACACTTAAAAATGGTTGAAATTGCCAATTTTATATTATGTATATTTTAGCACAATAAAAAAGTACTATATAATTTCACTTGATATTTTTTCTTTTTACCCATGGTTATTAAAATTTTTTTGTTGACTTCCCAAATATTAAGGCTTTCTAAAATACATTTTTGTTACTGATTTTTAATTTAGTCCTTTTTTGGTCAGAGTACAAATTCTATGTTTTCAATCCTTATATATTTATTGAGAATTATTTTATGGTCTAGCATATGATCTATCTTGATTCACATGTCCATGGACACTTGGCAAAGATATTCTTCAAGTGTTGGATATAGTGTTATATAAATGTCAAATTAGTGCATGGTATGATCAAATCTTCTACATATTTAACTACTTTTTTTGGTATCTACTTATTCTATAATTATGTGAGTTAAAATCTTCAGCTGTAACTGTAAGTTTGATTGTTGTCATCTTTAATCTGTTGATGTCTATTTTACATATTTTGAAGTTTCACTGTTAGGCTTTTAGGGTTGATAATTTTTTGGATGCATCAACCCTCTTTTGATTATTCCATAACCCCTTTATCTGCTAGTACTCCCGTTTTGAGGACAGCTTTATCTAATATTAATGTGAGTATAACAACTCCCTTATGATTAGTATTTATATATTGTATTTATATCCATCCTTTAATGTTACTGATCTGTGTCTACAGCTAAAGTATGTTTCTTATAACCAGTATGTAGTTTGGTCTTATTTGTTTATTACTTTTCAATCTAGTCTGACAATCTCTACTTTTTAATTGGGATATTCAGTCCTTGTATACACAGGACAATTATTGAGATGATTGACTTTATCTTATTGCTTTCTATTTGTCTCATATGTTCTTTTTTCGTTCTTTCTTTCGTGTGATTATTTTTCGTATTTTGTTTTATTTCCTCTATTGGCTTTTTAGCTATACTTCTTTGTTTTAATTTTTTAATTGTTAGTCTAGAATTACAATATGTACCCTTATCACAGTTTACCTTGAATTAGCATTTAACACTCCATATTGAAAGTAAGGAATTTAAAACAGTATAATTACTTTCCCCTGTCCTTTTCCTGTGCTAGTCTTGCCACATATTTTACTTCTGCATATGTTTGTTGTGAATTTTTATTAGGAATTGGGGTTGGATTTTGTTAAAATCTTTTTATGAATCTTTTGATATGATTCTATAGATTTTCTACTTTATTTTAATTATATGATGTATTATGTTAATTGGGTTTTCCATAATAAACCAACTTTGCATTACAGGGATAAATTCCAGAGAGTCATGGTGTATTGTTGAATTTGATATTATTTTGTTAAATATTTTTGCATCTATGCTTATAAGAGAGTCTGTTGGGCATTTTCATTGCTTCTGACGTTTTTGTCCTGCTTTGGTATCAAGGTAATATTGGCCCCCAAGAATGTTTTGGCACATCTTCCCTTCTTCTTTATTTTTGAAAAAGTTTATGTATGACTGGTATAATTTATTTCTTAAATGTTTGATGGCATTCACTAGTTAAGCCATCTGGGCCTAGACTCTTCTTGGGAATATATATAATTACTAATTTATTTTTTTATTTTATATAACTCTATTAAGATTTTCTATTTTTTTGGTGTCAGTTGGTCATTAATGCTTTTTTGGACTTTATTTCTCTATGTTGTTAAACTTGTTGGCATAGACTTGTTTATAATATTACCTTAAAGTCCTTTTTAATTTCTGTTGAATCTGTTGTAAAGTCAGACCTTTTGTTCCTGATATTGGTAATCTGTGTCTTTTCTTTTTCATCTTGATGAGTCTAGTTAAAGTTTTGCAAAATTTGTTGATCATTTCAAAGATATAACTTTGGGTCCCATTGTTTTCTTTGTTATATTTCCCATTTCATTAATTATTGTTCTGATTGCTATTATTTCTTTTTTTCTATTTCCTTTGCTTCTTTTCCTAATTTCTTAGATTGAAAGGTTAGATAATTCATTTGAGACCTTTCATAAATCTCCCTCTAAGCATTGCTTTAGCTTCTTTCCATAAATTCTGATTTGTTGTGTTTTCATTTTCAACCAATTCAAGATATTTTCTAACTTCCTTTGTTATTTCTTATTGGAACCATGGATGATTCAGAGTGGATTTTTTAAAATATGTGTCCGTTTAATTTTTGAATACATACATGTAGACATATCTGTTATCTTAGACTGGGTTTTCTGACGCAAAAATTAGATGTTTTATTTTAGAGATGAAACCAAGAGAAACAAGGGTGAGAAAAAGAGAAATAAGGGCTATTTGGGCCTGAGGGAGAGGCCACAGGGTATGGTTGATGGCTGCCACAGAATACATGGTTAAGCATACATGAGATGGGTAGCACTGAGGAAATTAAGAGCTGGTGAGTGAAATTCGTGTCAGATCTATTGACATATAATTATAAACTTAGAAAATCATTGGGAAAAATCCACACAAAAAATTAACTTCTGGGAAGAGTATGGCATGAGCAGAAGAGGGGACTAATATTGTTTTGCATGACTTTTAGTAGTGGCATTGTGGTGCTCGCTTCGGCAGCACATATACTAAAAATAGTAGTGGCATTGTGGATTATTTTGACATTTTTGGTGTGTGTTTGCAAAATTAGGAAAAAGGATTCTTAGTATGAAGAAATTATTGTATGGACATATGATGGAATTCTTGATAGCTATTAAAATGCAAGTTGAAAAATATTACTTAATTATATAAAACAACTTTTTTTCCCATGATATATTAAGTGAAAATATATATTAAATGGAAATACATAAACAATATATAAAGAAAACAATAGAGAATATAGTAGATATTTAAGGATTTTAAATAGAGATTTCTTTTTTTTTAAAGATTTTATTTATTTATTTATTTATTTATTTGATAGAGAGAGAGAGAGAGAACAAGCAGGGAGAGTGGCAGGCAGAGGAAGAGGGAGAAGCAGGCTCTCTGCTGAATAAGGAGCCTGATGTGGGACTTGATCCCAGGACCTGAGATCATGATCTGAGCAGAAGGTAGTCATTTAACCAACTGAGCCACCCAGACGCCCTAAATAGGGATTTCTTAAATATCTTCTATCAGTGTCTGACCATTTAGATGAAGTATTGAAAGATATGACTAGAAATAAATAACATAAGGAAAAATATACAAATTATATGAGACTGAATGAGTAGTTATCATAAACAATAAGTAGATTTTAGAGAAATAATTCTGTATGAATAAAACTTGTGGAAGAAGCAGTAGTTTAGGGCACTGACAAATATAGTTTTGAATCTTACCACTGCCATATTAGAATTAATCCTGTTTGAATTCCCATTTTCTTACCTGTTAATAAAAAAAAGCAATATCTTGTTTTTATAGGATTTTCATTATGATGAGTAACAAGGATATATTTAGAAGATTTTGAATAAATGGAAGGGGTAAGGATTTAGTAATAATGGAGAAAGTGTAAACAACTTCCTTTGATGGTAGGAAATGAAGGAAATTTGCTTACAATGCTCTTGTCTTTTCCCATTTTAATTTCTTTATTGTTTTGGTAATTGGTTAGTTACTAGCACTCTCTAAAAACTCAAAAAAGAATCCCAGGATTCAAAGCTAAGCCTCAATATTTACAAAGGTAATGAGTCTGTCAGCCATGGGAAGTCAAGTGCTCTTACTGTTTGGTATTGCTAACCTCAAACCTAACCTAAAGGGACACTTTTCTTGGGGGATAACAGTTCATTTGTCTTCATGCTAACTTCATCAAGGAATTTTCCTGTGCAGAAAACAGCTAGTTTCACTAAGCTCTGTGTGTGCAGTGTTTTTTATGTAGTGCACTGACAGCTAGTAACCGAACCTAATCCATCAAACTCATTTCACCTAAGACCTCAAGTATAAGTCCAATTCTGATCCTTAAGGTAAAGGCGTCACTGAAGTACTTAGTTCCTGACCTTTTGTTTTTGAACACATAGTACCCTGGGGTTTGGGGTATGGGAAATGTATATTTCTTTTTTTGTCCTGAGAAATACAGTCATTATTTTTGGGTGTTGCATTTAAAAGTATTATGTTTGCCCTAAAATTTTCTTATAATAGCTGCGATGTTGTTCAAGCAGCCTTTGACAGAGTTGCTTCTTTGCACTAGTAGGTTTACAGTTTAGTACGCTGCATGCTTTTTATTCACTCTTCATTGAATGGTTGAATCTTTGGGGAATATTACATTATTTTTGGTAAGAGAAAAATATCAGGTATTTTAGGTTTGTCTGAGTTTCTGAAACTAACCATTCAAATTTGGTTGTATAGCATTGATCTGTAAAAAATATCAACTCTTCTCATTACACCATGTATTTTTTTAATCCCCTTTATCTTTTTTTCTCCATCCCTCCCCATCCACCTCCCCCCTGGCAACTGCCAGTTCTCTTCTATTGTGCCATGTATTTTTAAAGCATTTCTGTACGTGTGCAATAGATGTATGGTCACACTGGCTCAGCATTATTTCTGCCACCTGTTCAAATCCCTAACTCCTGAGGAGGCCCTAAAACAGGCATTTGGGAACTACTTCTGCACCACAGAGTGGTTGTCCTTTGCTTTTTCATATGTTTGTGGGATGACTTGGTGTTTTCTGGGGAACAGAAATCATTTACAAATATAGAAATATTCAGTAATATTTACTCTGTAGATAGGTGCTATCGAACAGCAAAAGGAATGAATTAAAAAAAAAAAAACATTAAAACCTAAGCATTATTTCTGTCAATAAGTTAGTTGAAGTTATTCTGCTATTTATGATCCTACCTCAGAACAGTAAGACTCCTACTATATAACTGACTACTCTTTTATGTGGGGGGAGTTAATAACTTAGGAAGGAAACTTAAGACTTTTGGTCAATGTCTTTTAAAAATAAAAACCAGCATTATATTATGACAGAATTTTTACTTACATTAGTTTTAATTTTTAAGTGGGTGGAGGGGCAAAGGGAGAGAGGGAGAGAGAGAATCTTAAGCAGGTTCCGCACCCAGTATGTGAGCCCGATGCAGGGCTCAATCTCACAATCCTAAGATCATGACCTGAGCCAAAATCAAGAGTCAGATGCTTAACTGACTGAGCCACCCAGGCACATCACATTGGTTTTACTTTTAACACTCAAAACCACATGATGGACCAACTCTGACTTTCAAAATTAGTCTCTAATATTACTTCAAAGCAAACGAGAACAGCAAATATTCCCAGACTCAAACAAGTTTTAGAATTTTCTTAAAAAAAAAAGACAAGATAGGGCGCCTGGGTGGCTCAGTCTGTTAAGCGTCTACCTTCAGCTCAGGTCATGATCCCAGAGTCCTGATCCCAGAGTCCTGCGATCGAGCCTGCATAGGGTTCTTTGCTCAGTGGGGAGCCTGCTTCTCCCTCTCCCTCTGTCTGCCTCTCCCCCTGCTTGTGCGTTCTCTTTCTGTCTGTCAAATAAATAAATAAAATCTTAAAAAAAAAAAACTGACATGATTATTATAACTAGCATAAGTCATATTACAGAATGCTGTTTAAATTTCTCAGATCTTTAAGGGAAATAAGATATTTTATTAAGTTTTATGAAAAAAGGAGAATATTTTTGAGTCTTGATAATGCTTCAATCTCTAAAAAAACCCAAAATTTATATGCATGTCAAAACTCTGGCATAATGATTATAAGAACAGAAGTATTTATTTGGATAATAATATTTGACCATAGTTGCAACTTTCCAACAAATTATAATTATTACTTTCATCAAATTTCAACTAGAATTTAATATCTTTGATATAAGTTGAAATAAGTATTTGCAGAAGGCCAAATCTGAATTAAGAATATACAAGTTCTTAACCTTTTGTATTTCCAAGTTTAAGTGTCTCATTTAAAATAGGCTTGGGGTACCTGGGTGGCTCAGTCGGTTAAGTGTTCACTCTTGATTTCGGCTCAGGTCATGATCTCAGAGTCGTGAGATTGAGCTTGAGTGGGGTTCCCTGCTCAGTGGGGAGTCTGCTTGAGGTTCTTTCTTTCCCTCTCCCTCTGCCCCATCTCCTGCTCTTTCTCGCTCACCCACTCTCTCTCTCAAATAAATAAATAAAATCTTTAAAAAAATAAATAAAATAAAAATAGGCTTAAAGATAATAAAACATACGTGTAAGTTTTATCCAATATGTGGGTCACTTTGGAAAACTGTAGGGATTTTTTAAAAAGATTTTATTTATTTATTTGACAGAGAAAGACACAGTGAGAGAGGGAACACAAGCAGGGGGGGTGGGAGAGGGAGAAGCAGACTCCCCGCAGAGCAGGAAGCCCGATGAGGGGCTTGATCCCAGGACCCTGGGATCATGACCTGAGCCAAAGGCAGACGCTTAACGACTGAGCCACCCAGGCGCCCCTGCAGGGATTTATTTTTTTAAGCAAACATCTACTGTTTAATGAAACACATGAGATTAAAACATTAAAAATCTTTGAACACAATCACTTACTTTGGGGGGCCCAAAAGATGGGGACATTTGCAATTCAGTTTTATAAGAAAGATGAAAAGTTTGTACTGGGCTAAATCATTTGGTAAATTTTTCCCAAATCATGGCTCAGTAAAATTTTCTTTCTTTTTTTTTTTAATTGATGTTCAAATGCCATCTCGACAATTATTATGTTGTTCCTCATTGTTCCTAGACAACACCATTTTTTTTTTTTTTTTTTTTTGTGCGGGTCTCTGCATCACAAGAGAATAAAAGTACCTGCCTCCCTAAATAAGGAAACTCAGGCATTGGTTTCTTGGTGGCTCTTCAAGAGAATTCAAAAATGAATAATTTTGTCAATTAGCTGTGTTTTTTTCTTTATGATAAAATATTAGTTTAAGTGATCTTTTATAGATAAATAGGATATTATTTCAACTGAATAAACTCATTATTTTGGCCTCACGTTCAATATATCCTTAGAGTTCCTTACTTATATATATATATATATATATATATATGTACCTTTAAACCCCTCCTCAATACTAGTTTTCTAATTGGCAGATTTCAGATTTTTTTCACTGTGGTTTTGCCTGGCTAGGTATAGTCTCAACTTTTACTCCAGGTCAGCCTTATTCACAGACTAATTAAATGATCGAAGATATTTTGAAGGCGGTGGGGAAAGACCTTGTTGACCTAAAATATCTTGTTTCCCACTAGCTATGATCCTCAGTTTTTCATTCACAGATTCCTTTTTGTAGGTCACAGCTAGGTTCTCTGAGAACTATTTATTATCAAGTACGTATCGGTAGTATAATAAACGTGTTGAGAGACTTTTTTTTTTTTTTTTTTTTAGCAAACAGAGCACTGGGGGAACAAAGAATAACAGTGTTTCTGCTCTCAAAGACCTCACAACATAATGAGGAAGAAAAACTTTAAGTGGATAACTTAAATATTTACCCATGTACTGTAGGAACATAGAGGAGACTCACTTATTATAACCTGTGCCTGGGGGCTGCATCGGAGAAGACTGGAAGATCTGACCCATGATATCTAGGCTCCTAAAAATAAGCAAAAGCTTGCCTGGTGTCAAGGTGTGTATGTATGTGTGAGAGTGCATTGTGGGCAGGGAAGTTGGGACAGATGGATGGTAGAGGGATGAAATGCATTCCAGCCAAATTCCAGTAACACATATTAATATGCTTTAAAAAGGCATGAAGTAATATTGTATCTGAGGGATTGAATGAAAAAGTCATAGAATTCCAAGAAGAAAGTAGTAGGAAAAGAAACTAAGGTGAGTGGGTGAGGGTATAGCAGGCTTTCTATTTCATGCTAGGGATTATGGCCTTTATCCTTTAGATGATAGACTAACATTAAAGCAGTATAATGACAAGGTTAGATCTGAAGTTCAGATCAGTCATTTCAGTAAAAATGCAGAGAAATGAATTTCAGGAAGCCAAGTCTAGAATGTGGTAGGTATTGGCTATGAGGCTATGGTGACACTCCCGCCTTGAATAATGGCAATGGTAAAATGTAAAGAGAGAGGATGACTAATTTGAGGGGTGAAAGCCAGCCATGTTTTCTTTCCACCATTAACCTTTTAGTGTAAATTGATTTGTTAGATTAGAGGAGCACAGGACATGGAGAAGTTAAACAGTGTGTGTGTGTGATGGAGTAGTGGTGAAGATTAAATGTGTTAATACACATGGACAGTGCCCTTAATTGTTGGCTATTGTTATTCTTATTATCATAGAGCAGGGAAGAGTAAAAATCTGAATGAGTTATTGACCTCAACAGACAAGCATCAGTGGAGAGCTGCACTCATGGTCTGGATCCCGGGGACATGGATCTCTTAGAAGGACATGTGCTAAAAAGGAAGGGATGTAAGAGAAGTAGTCTTAGTATCTATGGACAAATGGAAACTGTCTTGCAGGATAAAACTAGTGCTTTAAGGAAACACAGCAGAAGTAGGGAGTGCTTTGAGTCATTTCATGTAGAGATAAAAAAAGATGTTTGGATAAGTCACTGCTTCTGCCTCTTCCCTAAATTGCAGCAGGATGCTTTCAGAACCCCCTTAAAGTAAGTGTCATTGCATTCTGTCTTCTCCTGCCATGCTCTGAAAGCACACAACGAAGATGCAAGAGCATGTGGATAGAAATCCATAGATGGGCCACGTGTACATTCCATCAGCATTTTGCTTTGCTCAAGGATTTTTGTTGGACCTAAAAAAAACTCTGATCTGTTTGGAAAGAGGATTTGCATTTGCAAATAGATTTGCAGGCAGATCCAACAGGCAGCATTTTGCCATTTGCAAATCCACTTGAAACATCTGGGTCCCTGTCTAGCCCCCAAATTTTTATATAAGTGGATGACCCTAGGATCTTAGTTTTGGACCTTATTTTAAAAATCAAGATAAATGCTAAGTAATTTGCATAATTTTCATTTTGAAAGCATACCCTGTGCTGTTAACAAAATAAAAGAACCTACAGAAACTAAGCTTTTTCTGTTAAAGAAGAATTAAATAAGTGAAATCAATAAAGAAACAACAATAAAAGTGCCTTGACTTTGTTAACTGGAGAAAACTGTGTGTCATTTCAGTGAAATAAGCTTGCTAATGAGAGTTTTAATTTAGACTAAAATTCTACCTATTCTCTTAATGATAAAAGGCATTAAAAGAACTGCATTGACTACTTATTTATTATGGATCTGAAGCTATATCCTCTATATAACTTTATTATATAAAAATAAAGCAGGTTCTTCTCTAGTTTTAAAAAGAGTATTATAATATAGTCAATATAAAATTTACTCAGACTAAATTTATACTGTACCAATAGACTATAAGAATTCCATTAATGCTCCATTGATAACATCAATGAAGAAAAAGGCAAAATGGATGCATCGCTTCTGCTCCACTGGGTCTGTAATGAAGCAGCTGCTGTCTTTTTAAACAGCTTTGGGTTTTTGTTGTTGTTGTTGTTTGTTTTGTTTTGTTTTTTTTTTCCCCAAGGCATCACTTGGTATATTGCAAGAATCTCCAGAAAAATATCTTTTGACCTTGTGGCCCTCCCTTTTATTATTTGTGTTTTTTTCAAGAACCATGGCCTTCTATTTGCCACTGTGGCACTGTGCAGTAATTTGAAATGTACAATGGAAATTTCAAATAGAAAAGCAGAGTTTGAGATTGATCCTGTCAAAAGCATCTGTGCCAATGAATCCTAATATTTTAGGAATGTTGTCCTTTAGAACGTCTCACTGCCTTTAATGATATCATGGAGAACTTGTTAAAGGAGTGGAAATCTCAATCTTTTTTTTTTCTTGGTAAAAAAAAAGGTATATGGAGCTTTCTACAATGGCACAATTAATATTTTGCTAAACTGTCAAACCATGGTGATAAGCTGGATTCCTAGCCAGTTAACCTGTTCATTTCAGCTATTGGCATGACACTGACTGTATTACCAAATCTATCAGGCAGCAATTTACTCTCCTAAGGTGGCGTAAGTGAATGGCCAGGTCTTTTGTAGTTAGTTCAGTGTGTGTGTGTGTGTGTGTGTGAGAGAGAGAGAGAGAGAGAGAGAGAGAGAGAGAGAGAGATTTGACAACTTCCACACATCCACCCCAAAAGATAGGAAATATTTCAAGGCTAGGATTTTTAAATAAGAGAATTTACATTTCTGAAATTATGATGCCATGGATGACCACATTAATAAGAATGGGCAATACATGTAAAGAAGCAAAAGAAAAATATAATGAATATACTAAATTAGCTGCAAAAAAAAAAAGGAATAAAAAACACTGCTTGAACAATGATCACATTTAAGCTACCTTTCTAAAATGTAACCTCTAAAAGATGAAGTTTTAGTTTCTCATGATGTAAAAATACTTGGCACACTGTAGATACTCAAAGCATACTCTCATGATTTTCAACCATAATTCTCCTGAATTCCCAAATGTGGCATTGATTCCTTATGGGATATTACTCTTAGATGATCTACTTTAGAATGAGGATGTCCAATAATTATTCTTCCTTGACTCTTTTATCCATTAAAACCCCTGCTGCACTCCCATGTGAACTCTGACAATAAAGACATTATTTCAGTGAATGGTACCACCATTTATCTATTGCCAACATCAGCCACTTGGATATCATCCTGGATTCCTTCTTTGTAGTCTACATCAAATCAGTCACCCTGACCTATTAATTTTCCATCTAACACAGCTCTCAATTCCATCCATTATCCCTCACCATTCTGTCACCCTTTATGTTTTAGGTTCTCAGTACTTTTCCCTTTGATTCTTGATTATTCCATTTGACTATACATCAAAAGTTTACCTTTCTTAGTCTTGCTCATTTCCTTCTAATTCATTCTTTACACCATTGTCAATGACCTTTCTAAAATGTCAAACTGAATATGTCACTTATTTACTTTAAAAGGTATCAATGGTTTTCCATTATGTTAAAGATAAAATCAGAATTCTAGCTTATGCCAGGCTCTTCATGATCTGCCTTCTGGCTCCCTCCCAGAATTATCTTTTCTCTGTTCTTATTGGTTCCAATCTTATTTGGAACCTTATTGGTTCCAAACTACTTGCAGTTTCTCAAATGTGCCATATTTTTCTTGCCTCTTTGCATTTGTATGTACTACTTCTTATGCATGGAATTTTTTTTTTGTCCTCCATGATCAGTTCCAACACTCTACTACTACACAGGCATCATCTCTTTATGAAGTGTTCCCTGATCTTCATGCTCTAGGTTTGGTTTCTACATAGCATCCAGTGTATACTTTTGGCTTAGCATTCATCATATAATACTCATTTGCTTGTTTCTTCTACTGGAAAATGAGCTTGCTGGTCATGGTGAATGTGTCTTAAATCTATCTCCAGCAGCTTTTGTTATGCTTGATTTGTAGAATTAATTCATCATTCATTCATTCGCTCATTCAACAAATATTAATTGAGAAGTTACTATTTGTCAGCAATTGTTCTAGTCATTGGAATAGGCAATGCACAAGCTCTTATGTTATGGGTTGACTTCTGTTTCCCAAATCTAAGCTTTTCTGGTTGGCAATACATTATGTATATTGTCACACATCATTTTTGGGAAAAGTTAGAGCTATCCATGATTCCACGGGAAAAGGACAACTAGAGGATTTGCATATGGAACTCTCCTGGACTCTGCACCATGCTCCTATGCTTCATGCTTTGTTGATTTTAATCTGTATCCTTTCATTGTAATAAATTGTAAACATGAGGACAACTTTAAATCAGTTTTGTGAGTCTTTTCAGCAAATTATTGAATCTGAGGGTGGTCTCAGGAACTTCCAAACTTCCAGATCATGTCAGAAGTGAGGGTGGTTTTGGAAACTCCTCAACTTTTCAAATGTTGAGAAGTGTAGAAGGTACATTAAATATTTATGAACATTACTCTGCCTGCCACTACCCTCCATTGTCTATTTTCCATACAGTCGCTGCATCCTTTAAAAATGTAAATCATTTTGCTTATCTGCTCAAAACTCTCCAATGACTTCTAGTTTATATAAGATGAATTATAATGTGTTAATACGGATTACAAAGGACATATTTAATATATCTTCCAAATTGTTTGATATCAGAGCCAATTGCTTTCTTTGATCATGTAATGGTTATAGCCCAACTGGCCTTCCTTGACTATGCTCTGTCTTAGGGATTTTGAACTTGCTGCTCTCTTTGCCCTTAATATTCTTTTCACTGTTTTCCCATGTATCACTTTTCTGGTACTTTCTCCAGTACCTCCTACTTTAATGTGCTCCTTAAATTCCCATAATAATTTCCATAGGGCCATGCCCCATACAAGCATCATTTTATTAGTGCAACTTTCCATTGCCCATCTGCCTGACCATATGGTCAAACCATTGGCCACCACTTGTGAATCAGTAAAAACCTAAACATAGTGGGCTCTTATAATTATTCAATTCTCCCATCACCACAAGGAAAACAGCATGTAAATCATCCCATTGAACTGATTTTATCTTACCTTCTTTAATCAGTCTTTGCACCCATTGGTCTTAGTGTCACAGTATTCCAAGTAGGATGCTCTTTTTCCACTTTGGAACTGCCATCTATAAACCAAGCAGCTTGTTGTTGGTCAATAGAGATCTGTTCATAGGGTACCACCCACATGATTATAGGATCCAGCAGCTGCTCATGTGGTTCCAAAGTCAGTCCAAGGGAAAAAGAGACTACCTATCTGAGAATATAATGAGCACCTACTTGCATTCCCTTGGGAGATTGTTTCTGCACAAACCATTTCTATTTTATTAAGAAATTCTAGGTACTGTCCTCTCCATGAAAGCCTTTCTCCAACAGGACCTAAGATATTATGGTTATTTCAGTTTTTGAGATTATTTTACGTCTTTCAGTCATAGGAGCAGTTTCAATTAATGTCCAACAGCAAGCTCAGATTTGTTATCCAAATAACTATATTGCATAGTTATATAATCATAAGAAGGAAGGAAAATATCATCAGAAAAAAACATAAGAAAATTCACCTTGGCAGAAAGGTCTAAAAAGGCTTCCCTGAGAAATTGAAACATATGTTGATGTCAGATTATCTTAGCTAGATAAGGAAGACTGTCTCAGGCAGAAGAAATACTGTGTGCAGAGACCCTGAGTTGGGAAAAAGCTTGGCACATTTAAGCATCTGAAACAACAGCTTTAGCATAGTGAATTTGGGAGAGTGGGTCAAAATGAAGCCAAAGAGATACAGAAAGCTATAGGTTTTGGGAAGCTAATTCTTATTTTTCCTTATTTTATGAACATTATAATTAATTTTTTAAAAACCCCATATACTTTGAGAGAGAAAAAGGCAAATTAGGGAGTTCATACCCATGAACAGAAGGAAATATTATTTCCTAGATATTATTTATCTTCTCCATAGTAGACACGTTTATACATAACCTTAATCAGAGAGAGAGATAGAAAATTTTGCAAAACCAAGGATATTGCAGATTCTCCTGGTGGTTAATGTGACTAGAAACTTTGTAGACTCGAGGAAGGGCTACCTTTTCAAAACATGAGCTGGAAGGCATCTTCCAAATGTGTCTCTTGAAGGACAAAAAAAATTTGAGACAAAAATGTGATATAAAATGGATCATGTGGGTTTATTACTCCTGTTTTATTCCTTTGAACTTCCCTGTGAGTGAAAAACGCATGGGAAAAAATAACGAATAAAAGAGAAAAAAAGAAAAAAAAGAAAAAATGTCAGGTCTACTTCAACTTTGTAAATCTAAACCTTTCTTTTTTCTTTTTTTTTCTTTTTTTCTTTTCTTTTCTTTTTTTTAAATTTTATTATATTATGTTAGTCACCAAACAATACATCATTTGTTTTTGATGTGGTGATCCACGATCCATTGTTTTCGTATAACACCCAGTGCTCCAAGCAGTACGTGCCCTCCTTAATACCCATCACTGGGCTAACCAATCCCCCCTCCCCTCTAAAACCCTGTTTGTTTCTCAGAGTCCATAGTGTCTCATGGTTCATCTCTCCCTCCAATTCCCCCCCTCATTTTTCCCTTCCTTGTCCTAATGTCCTCCATGATATTCCTCATGTTCCACAAATAAGTGAAACCATATGATAATTGACTTTCTCTGCTTGACTTATTTCACTTAGCATAATCTCCTCCAGTCCCATCCATGTTGATGTAAAAGTTGGGTATTCATCCTTTCTGATGGCTGAGTAATATTCCATTGTATATATGGACCACATCTTCTTTATCTATTCATCTGTTGAAGGGCATCTTGGCTCTTTCCACAGTTTGGCTATTGCAGACATTGCTGCTATGAACACTGGGGTGCATATGGCCCTTCTTTTCACTACGTCTGTGTCTTTGGGGTAAATACCCAGGAGTGCAATTGCTGGGTCATAGGGTAGCTCTATTTTTAAATTTTTGAGGAACTCCACACTGTTTTCCAAAGTGGCTGTACCAACTTGCATTCCCACCAACAGTGTAAGAGGGTTCCCCTTTCTCCACAACCTCTCCAACATTTGTTGTTTCTTTCCCTGTCCATTTTTGCCATTCTAACTGGTGTAAGGTGGTATCTCAATGTGGTTTTGATTTGGATTTCCCTGATGGCTAATGATGATGAACATTTTTTCATGTGTCTGTTAGCCATTTGTATGTCTTCTTCAGAGAAGTGTCTTTTCATATCTTCTGCCTACTTTTTGACTTGATTATTTGTTTTTTGGGTGCTGAGTTTGAGAAGTTCTTCATAGATCTTGGATACCAGCCCTTTATCTGTAGTGTCATTTGCAAACATCTTCTCCCATTCCGTGGGTTGCCTCTTTGTTTTGTTGACTGTTTCCTTTGCTGTGCAGAAGCTTTTTATCTTGACAAAGTCCCAAAAGCTCATTTTTGCTTTTGTTTCACTAGCTTTTGGAGACGTATCTTGAAAGAAGTTGCTGTGGGCGATGTCAAAGAGGTTACTGCCTATGTTCTCCTCTAGGATTTTGATAGATTCCTGTCTCACATTGAGGTCTTTCATCCACTTTGAGTTTATCTTTGTGATTGGTGTTAGAGAATGGTCGAGTTTCATTCTTCTGCATGTGGCTGTCCAATTTTCCCAGCACCATTTATTGAAGAGACTGTCTTTTTTCCATTGCATGTTTTTTCCTGCTTTGTCAAAGATTATTTGACCATAGAGTTGAGGGTCCATATCTGGGTTCTCTATTCTGTTCCATTGGTCTATATGTCTGTTTTTGTGCCAGTACCATGCTGTCTTGGTGATCACAGCTTTGTAATATAGCTTGAAATCGGGCAATGTGATGCCCCCAGCTTTGTTTTTCTTTTTCAACATTTCCTTGGCGATTCGGGGTCTTTTCTGATTCCATACAAATTTTAGGATTGTTTGTTCCAGCACTTTGAAAAATGTCATTGGAATTTTGATCGGGATGGCATTGAAGGTATAGATTGCTCTGCATAGCGTAGACATTTTAACAATGTTTATTCTTCCGATCTGTGAGCATGGAATATTTTTCCATCTTTTTGTGTCTTCTTAATTTCTTTCATGAGTGTTTTGTAGTTCCTAGAGTATAAATCGTTTACCTCTTTGGTTAGGTTTATTCCAAGGTATCTTATGGTTTTTGGTGCTATTGTAAATGGAATTGTTTCTCTAATTTCTCTTTCTACAGTTGCGTTGTTAGTGTATAAGAAAGCAACTGATTTCTGTGCATTGATTTTGTATCCTGCCACATTACTGAATTGCTGGATGAGTTCTAGTAATTTGGGGGTGGAGTCTTTTGGGTTTTCCACATAAAGTATCACGTCGTCTGCAAAAAGAGAGAGTTTGACTTCTTCTTTGCCAATTTGAATACCTTTTATTTCTTTTTGTTGTCTGATTGCTGTTGCTAGGACTTCTAGTACTATGTTGAACAACAGTGGCGAGAGTGGGCATCTTTGACGTGTTCCTGATCTTAAGGGAAAGGCTCTCAGCTTTTCCCCATTGAGGATGATATTCGCTGTGGGTTTTTCATAGATGGATTTTATGAACTTGAGGAATGTTCCCTCTATCCCTATACTCTGAAGAGTTTTAATCAGGAAAGGATGTTGTATTTTGTCAAATGCTTTTTCTGCATCAATTGAGAGGACCATATGGTTCTTCTCCCTCCTCTTATTAATATGTTCTATCACATTGATTGATTTGCGAATGTTGAACCACCCTTGCATCCCAGGGATAAATCCTGGATGATCCTTTTAACGTATTGTTGGATCCCATTAGCTAGGATTTTGTTGAGGATTTTGGAATCCATATTCATCAGGGATATCGGTCTGAAATTCTCCTTTCTTGATGGGGTCTTTGCCTGGTTTAGGGATTAAGGTAATGCTGGCCTCATAGAATGAGTTTGGAAACTTTCCTTCTGTTTCTATTTTTTGAAACAGCTTCAGTAGAATAGGTATTATTTATTCTTTGAATGTTTGGTAGAATTCCCCAGGGAATCCATCAGGCCCTGGACTCTTGTTTTTTTGGGAGGTTTTTGATCACTGCTTCAATCTCGTTACTGGTTATTGGCCTATGCAGGTTGTCAATTTCTTCCTGTTTCAGTCTTGGCAGCTTATAGGTTTCCAGGAAGGCCTCCATTTCATCTAGATTGCTCAGTTTATTGGCATATAGTTGTTGATAATAATTATTTCTATTTCCTTGGTGTTAGTCGTGATTTCTCCCCTTTCATTCATAATTTTATTAATTTGGGTCCTTTCTCTTTTCTTTTGGATAAGTCTGGCCAGTGGTTTATTGATCTTATTAATTCTTTCAAAGAACCAACTTCTAGTTTCGTTGATCTGATCTACTGTGTTTCTGGTTTCTAATTCATTGATTTCTGCTCTAATTTTAATTATTTTTCTTCTAATGCATGGCTTAGGCATCGTTTGTTGCTTTTTCTCTAGTTCTTTAAGGTATAGAGTTAGTTGGTGAATTCGGGACTTTTCTATTTTTTTGAGTGAGGCTTGGATGGCTATGTATTTCCCCCTTAGGACCGCCTTTGCAGTATCCCATAGGTTTTGGACCAATGTGTTTTCGTTCTTATTGATTTCCATGAATTGTTTAAGTTCTTTGATTTCCTGGTTGACCCAAACATTCTTGAGCAGGGTGGTCTTTAGCTTCCAAGTGTTTGAATTTCTGCCAAATTTTTTCTTGTGATTGAGTTCCAGTTTTAGAGCATTGTGGTCTGAGAATATGCAGGGAATAATCTCAATCTTTTGGTTTCAGTTGAGACCTGATTTGTGACCCAGTATGTGGTCTATTCTGGAGAAAGTTCCATGTGCACTCGAGAAGAATGAGTATTCTGTTGTTTTAGGGTGGAATGGTCTGTAAATATCTATGAGGTCCATCTGGTCCAATCTATCATTCAAAGCTCTTGTTTCCTTGTTGATTTTCTGCTTAGATGATCTGTCCATTGCTGAGAGTGGAGTATTGAGGTCTCCTACAATTAACGTATTGTTATCAATATGACTCTTTATTTTGGTTAACAGTTGGCTTATGTAGATAGCTGCTCTCATGTTGGAGGCATAGATATTTACAGTTGTTAGATCTTCTTGTTGGATAGACCCTTTAAGAATGATATAGTGTCCTTCTGTGTCTCTAATTACAGACTTTAGTTTAAAATCTAATTTGTCTGATATAAGAATTGCTACCCCAGCTTTCTTTTGAGGTCCGCTGGCATGGAAGATGGATCTCCATCCCTTCACTTTCAGTCTGGATGTATCTTTAGGTTCAAAATGAGTCTCTTGTAGGCAGCATATGGATGGGTCCTGTCTTTTTATCCAAT
Organism: Phoca vitulina; assembly: GCF_004348235.1. NCBI lineage: Eukaryota > Metazoa > Chordata > Mammalia > Carnivora > Phocidae > Phoca > Phoca vitulina. The sequence goes on from NW_022589767.1 coordinate 5,495,296, forward strand.
CTGCAACCCTGTGCCGTTTTATGGGAGTGTTTAGGCCATTCACATTGAGAGTGATTATTGAAAGATATGAATTAATTGTCATCATGTTGCCTGTGAAGACGTTGTTTTTATAGATTGTCCCTGTAAATTTATGTTGTGTATCACTCTTGGGGTCTTTCTCCTTTTATAGAATCCCCCTTAATATTTCTTGCAAGGCCAGCTTAGTGGTCACATATTCTTTCAGTTTCTGCCGGTCGTGGAAGCTCTGCATCTCTCCATCCATTCTAAATGAAAGCCTTGCCAGATAAAGTATTCTTGGCTGCATGTTCTTCTCATTTAGTACCATGAATATGTCTTGCCAGGCCTTTCTGGCTTGCCAGGTCTCTATGGATAGGTCTGACATTATTCTGATGTTCCTCCCTCTGTACGTAAGGAATCTCTTCCCCCTTACTGCCCTTAAGATGGTTTCCTTGGTTCTAAGATTTGCAAGTTTTACTATTCCATGCCGGGGTGTTGGCCTGTTTTCCTTGATCTTGGGAGGGGTCCTCTCTGCCTCTAGGACACGAATGTTTGTTTCATTCCCCAGATTAGGGAAGTTCTCAGCTACGATTTGCTCAAATACATCTTCTAGTCCTCTCTCTCTCTCCACTCCTTCCGGGATTCCAATTATTCTGACATTGGAATGCTTCATGGTGTCACTTATTTCTCTGATTCTATTTTCATGGATTCTGAGTTGTTTTTCCCTGGCCTCCTCTTTTCCCTTTTTATCTATTATATTGTCTTCCAGGTCGCTTATTCGCTCTTCTGCCTCAGTTACCCTAGCTGTTAGATTATCTAGATTGGATTGGATCTCATTGATAGCATTTTTAAGTTCTGCCAATTCACCTTTCATTTCTGCCTTTAGAGACTCTATGTTGCCATTAATTGATTTCTCCATTCTCTAGCTATTGTCTTCACAATTGCTAGCCTGAATTCCATCTCCGACATCTTGGTTATATCTGCATCCGTTTGTAAATCTGCAGCATAAGTCATAATCTCTGAGTCTTTTCTATTTTGGGGGCTCCTCCTCCTAGTCATTCTGTTGATGGGTGTTTGAGGGAATGTATAGAGTCCAAATTATTGACCAGAACCCAAGCAAGACGCACCTGTTTTCTTGGGACCTTAGGGTTGTTGGCCTCTAGTTTTCCCAGCCTGTCTTCTGCGGGAGGGGCCTGCCACACTGTTACTCAGGCAACCCTGTTTGGGTGGAGTTGCCCTGCCCCCCTGTGGCCGGGGATTGCCTCAGCGGGAATCAGTTTTGGGGGCTTTTGTTCTCTGGTGGCTTTCCGCATTTCTTCCGCGAGTCAGAGCAGAAGAGACCGTTTCCAACATTCTGCCTCAGAGCAGAGAGACTACAGTCTGCTCTTCAGTGAGCTCTCCAGGCCACACTGTCTCCGTTTCTGTCCGTGCTGCTATAAACTGTGTTGGCCTGGGTTGTGCGCCCCTCCGCAGCGCTCCCAGTCCTGCCTCCAGGTCGGGGCATGTCTCTGCCTTTTGTGCTTCTAAAACCGCCAGCCGCTCCCAGTTTGCCCGGGCAACCCTGCTGCTCCGGGTTTCTGCCCTGGGGGCGGCCCTAGAGTCCTTTCCCCACCGCTACCGGTCTGTGAGTCTGTGCCCGTCCGCAGCACGCAAGGCTGTCGCTCACCAGCGGTGTAGGATCCCTACGGCCAGGCGCCCTCACGCTGCCATTTATCCTCCGATATCTGCCCACGGAATCATGGCTCCCTGCTTCGAACCTCGAAACCAACCGCCCGTGATATTCTGTTTGTAGAGATCCAGATCTTCTTACATCTCATGCTGGTTTCATGGGTGCTCAGAGTGGTCTGGTAGATATCCAGCTCAATTCCGGGGACCAGTTGAAATAGGGTCCCCTATTCCTCTGCCATCTCCCCCCCCCCAAGCCTTTCTATATATTTCACCTTTAGCTATTACAATACCAAGTAGCCAAAATGAATTATCAGTGAAAACAAGATTATCACTATTTAAATCAATTTGATAAATTTATTACGTGTTGGAAGTTAAGCTAAATAACATTCTTGAAACAAACTGAAATTCTCTAAAATTATGGCTTTGAAAACATAGGTCTCTTATGCATGGTTACCTTGGCAAGTCCATGGCTGTTTTCCTCTCAAACTCTCTCTATAACCCAAGAAACCTAATTCCCTAATTCATATACGCATCAAGTGATTGCATATAGCTTAATTTCCCTCCTCTAATAAACTAGTTAATAAAGTTTCCCTTAAAAAGTAGAAATAGTTCCCCTAAAAAGTAGAAAGATTACAAAAGCAAAAAAAAAAAAAAATTAGATAATATTATCTGCTTAAAAATAGAGAATTATAGAATAAGGTGAAGGACACAAAAAGAAGATAATGTAAAATATAGTACTTTTATATGTATTACATTTAATAACTCAAGCAGTGATTAGTAGAACAATAGCCTAAATGTATTCATTTATTCCACAAATGTTTATTGAATAACTACTACTTGCCAGATACTGATCTAGGCACATGAGTTCAATCAGAGACCCATAAACAAAGATTACTGTCTTTGTGAAGATTACATTCTAGTGGGCAGGGAGAATCAATAAATAATAGATACATTTTAAAAAGTAAATTATATATTATGTTACAGTAATACATGCTATGGGAAAAAAGAGAGAGAGCATAATACAAGGATATGGAATGTCAGAAAAGGAATGTGTCAGGTAGAATTTTAAATACTTGATAAGGGTAGACTACATTGAGAGGGTGACATTGGAGCAAATATTTGAAGGAGGGAATTCCAATGATGGAATGCATAAATCACAGGAATAAAAGGCACAACATAGGGAATACAATCAATGGTATTATGATAGTGCTCTATGGTGACAAACAGGAGCTACACTTGTGAGCATAGTATAATGTATAAACTTATTGAATCACTATGCTGTATACCTAAAACTAATGTAACATCATGTGTCAACTATACTTCAAAAATAAATAAACAAACAAATAAACAGATATATAAATAATTGGAAGAGGAAGAAATCAGTCATGTTTATATCTTGGGAGAAGAATATTTCAAACTATTAGAATAAACAGTCCAAAGGTCCTAGGATGGGAATGTGCCTGGTTAAGTTGGGGAACATAAGACAGGATGTATGACCAGGGTGAGAACAGTAGGGGATGAAGACAGGTCATAGAGGTCCAAATCATTCAAGTTCTTGGATCTCTTTGGAAGCACCCTGGACTTAACTGAGAGTGATTTAAAGAGCTAATGGAAGGTTTGAAGGAGAATGACAAGACATGGCTTATGCCTTAAGGAATCACTGTGGCTGCTATGTTAAAAATAGATTGTGGGAGTACAACATAGGAGGAAGCAAAAAAACCAGTCAGGATGTGTGACGGTTATTGTTATGTGTAAACTTGGCTAGGCTATAGCACCCAGTTATTTACCCACATATAAGTCTAGATGTTACTGTGAAGGTATTTTGTAGATGTGGTTAGCATCTACAGTTCATTGACTTTAAATAAAGGAGATTACCCTCAATAATATGGGTGGGCCTCATCCATACAGTTGATGGCCTTAAGAGCAAAGATTGAAATTTCCCAGAGTAGAAGAAATTCTACCTTGAGACTGCAGCATCAACTTCTGCCTGAGTTTATAGCTCACTGGTCTGTCCTACAGATTTTTTAATTTGCCAGCCCCACAATTGTGTGAGCCAGTTCCTTAAAATAAATCATAGATATATATGGTTATGGATATAGATATAGATAGACGAGAGAGAAAAAGGAAAGAAAGAAAGTCAATAGGATATATAAATTTAGGTATGATATACACATGCATATGTTTATATATGCATACACATATATGTCCTATTTGTTCTGTTTTTCTAGACAATCCTGACTGAGAAGGAGGCTATTGGCAATAATCTTTGCAAGATAAAATGGTGGCTGGGAGCAGGATAGTAATGGTGCTGGTGGTGAAATCATCCCATTCTAAATTTACATACTGACACTGATGTCTACAAAAGTACTCTAAGTATCACCTTCAGAAGTAATTCAGCTGAAGTCTGGGAATAATTTGCTATGACATACAATTCCATTTTTTTTTTTCCTGGAAGGTGAAAGTTTGGCATTTGTGTAGGACTTTAGACAGTCTGGCATTTTCTAGACTATCCTTTGAAAGGCATTCGACATCTACACAGAACTGGTAGTGCTCCTCCCAACCCCCCACCACTGCGGTGTGAAAAGGAAGGGGATGGGGCCAAAGGTATAACTTAAGGGTGTCAACTGTTACTTATTGAACAAGAACCTGCATACATGATGTCAGTGATGTGATTAATCATTCTCTGGTACAAAAAGAAGGTCGTTCATGTTGAAATTTTGATTTATGTGTGCTCTTGCATTATCTCCTAAACCCTAGCCACTTGCCAGCATGCACACTGTAATGAGTTTGGCATTTGTGTAGGACTTTAGAAACATTAAATAATGAATCCCTCTAGAACATCTCCTTGTATTACTATATCCTATTCAATTTTTTAAGTGAGAAAATAGAGATGGTGTATAATCTGACTAAATCCGCATATCAAGTTACTAAAGTAGAGGGGTAGAAATAATTAAATGTGTTCAAATATTATATTATGGGATCATTTAACATGCCTCACAGAGCCCAAGTAGACACCATAGATCTAAATAACAGAGGATTCCAAATTTGTCAAGGAAATTGGGAGGGTAGGGTGATCTTTAGAGGAGTTTCTCTTTTTTTATTTACTAGCATTAATATTATCCGGCATTCCTGGTGGCTTAGCTATAACCCTCCAGGTATTACCATACTCACTCAGGAATTGATAACTTTTTAATGGATCATAACTTACATATAAATTTTGACCTCTTTCTTTAAAATGCTAATGTACTAAATTTGACAAATTTTTTGTCATTTAAAAAAATGTATCTTTGATATGGAATTAAAATTCTTTGCTCTACTAACATGGTAAAATGCCTTGTAGCTCTTGTGTTTGGCTTTGATCACCAAATACTAGTAAACATATCTGTGTGTCTGAAACTTTGCAAAGCTATGTTGTAAACCAAAATGTTATACTAATAATATATGAAAACAATGAATCATGGATCACTACATCAAAAACTAATGATGTATTGTATGGTGACTAACATAACATAATAAAATTAAATAAAATTAAAAAAATAATCTATGTGAGGGTGGCAGCTGCTGAGATATTAAAATAGATTTTCTTTAAAAAGCACCAAGTTCTTTCAATCTGCTAAAGTGCCTTATAGTGTAGAGAAAAGAAATTTACATAACCATAACAGGTCAGGTAAAGAACATAAGATTTTTACTGAAAAAAAAAATGGATCCTGGAGCATATGGATCAACTAGATCAACTTGGGTTTTGGTTTTAGCTACTACTCAAGTTTGGTGGTGAACAAATCAAGGTCCAGTACTTTTGTAAAGTAGACAGTCATTAACATAACAGTTTACCACACTAAGCAGGGACCTTGGAGGACTTTGTTCTTAGGATAACTGTGAGCAAAATAAAAACAAGAAAAACAAAACAACAGATCTACCCCTCCCACCCTTTTAAGATGACTGTAAAAAAAGGTTACCGTGGCACTAAATAGAGTATGAGAAAAATATATTTTTAAAAATGTCCTGGAGAAGTTGTAGCTTTGTGCTGCACTTCACATAGATTTGACCCTTGTTCACATCAGCTAGAGGGCCAGGAAACTTCAAGCTTTATCTTGGTTTGTGATGCTCCTAGATTGGAAGTGCCCCTGGTGCCCAGCAGAAGCAAATGCAAATCCACCAGAGTAAGGCTCTATCTATATTTTAGACCTTCAAATAATTTCAGCAGTGCAGTAATGATGGAAAGTAAAAACTAACTAGGCACCAAGGAAACAAATCATCCAAATGAGAAATCAGAGGAACAGACTTGAAAAGATCCCAGGTATAGGAAGTATCAAACATAAACAAGCATTAAAAAATTATATTTAGGGCGCCTGGGTGGCTCAGTTGGTTAAGCGACTGCCTTTGGCTCAGGTCATGATCCTGGAGTCCCCGGATCGAGTCCCACATCGGGCTCCCTGCTGAACAGGGAGCCTGCTTCTCCCTCTGACCCTCCCCCCTCTCATGCTCTCTCTATCTCATTCTCTCTCTCAAATAAATAAATAAAATATTTTTAAAAAAATTATATTTAAAGGTTTAAAGAAGAAAAAGATAAGCTTTAAAATATCTTTAGGGTGAAGGAACAAAAATTAACAGAATTGAAAAAGAGTCACATATAATACTAGAGATGAAAAGAAAAATAATTAAAATTAATCTCTCAACAAGAGCAGCTGCACCAGATGAAGCACAGCTAGAGAGATAATCAGTGACTGGGAAGATGGGAAATAGTATCCAGAATGCAGAGTAGAGAGATCCATACCCCCCACACCAAGGGAAACCATCTTGAAAAAATAGGAAACATGGTAGCTAGAATGAGTATGCTTAATATGTATTTAATGAAACTCCACAAGGAGACAAGATAAAGAATGAGATAGAGGCAACATTGGCAGTGATAACAGATTAGAATTTCTGGGATTAATCATAGACAAACTAATTCAGATTTAAAAAGGTCCAACACATCTGCAACAGGATACTGACACAGACTGCAGTGAAACTGGAAAACATTAAGACAAATAAAACAAAATTAAAAACAGCTAGAGAAAAAGAACAGTTACCTTCTAAAGACTGTTGACTGACTTCTCAAGAGATAATGGAAGCCCAAAGACAGGAGAATCATATCGTCAACATGTTTAAAAAAAAAGAAGAAAGAAAGAAAACGTATGGAATAATAACATGGATCAACTGAAATAGAACAGAAACAAACAGATCAGGTGTAGAACAAAAAAAGGACAAAATAGAATTGTAGATCAGCATTTACATCACATTTAAAGAAATCCAGTGTCTATTTAAAAAATGAGGATTGCATGACTGAATTAAAAAAGATTGTATGATATTAACTAGAGTCCCATGTAAAGCATGGATACAGAAAGAGTGAAAGAAAAAGGATAAAGAACATATGCTGTGAAAATACTAATCAAAAAAACTGATATGGTTATATAAATATCAGAACTAAACAGACCTGAAGGTAAAAATTTTTTGATTGACCCATCTATAATCAATATTAATTGTGAAAATATGTGATGTAAAACATGACAGGAACAAAGAGAAACAGACAAATCATTAATCATAGGGAGCTTTTTAAATATGTTTTTCAATAAATAGGAAAAAACAGACAAATCACTAAAGATATAGAAACCTTGAATAAGAAATCTAGAAAAACATATCATAGACTGGATATCTCTATTTTTCTAGCTACATACATGCACACACAAATAATGCACATATATACATACATATAATATATACACTATATATTTATATTAAAAATGCCATTTCTAGTAACTGGAAAATACAGTCTTTTTAAGCATTGTTGGAACCGTTATGAGAACTAACCTTTTTCTGGGCAAATTTTATCTAATAACTAAGAGCTGAAATAATAACAATTAAGCTAGAATTAAGTAGAGAAAAGATAGCTAGAGAAATGTCCTTTTATTTGTTAATTAAGAATTAGACTTCTAAGTGATCTTTGTGTCAAAGAAGAAAATAGGAAAACATTTTAGCTGAGTGACAATGACAATGGAGATTTTAGCTTATATCCAACTTTGTAGAATGCAGCTAAAGTCACACATAGAGGAAAAATCATATGTAAAATTTTATATATATATATAAACTTTATATATACTTATATTAATTTAATATATATAAGCAATATATATATATAAGTTATATATACATATATAAAGAGAGAGAGAAGTGTTGAAAATTAGTGTGAGAAATATCCATCTCATATAGTAGAAACAGAATAGGTAAAATCAAAAATAGAAGCGGAAATTAATACCATAGCAACCATACAATAAAGAGGATCAAAAAAGCCAAAAATTGTTTTTTAAAACTATTGCTTAAATTGATTACCCCTCAGATTCGACTAATTATGACAAAAGAGAGAATGCCCAGTAAAGTCACTCTCTCTCAGTCCCTCTCTATATATTATATACATATAGAGAGAGAATAATATATAATAGTAAATAAACATATATATAGTGAGAACATTTCTTCAGATCCTAAGGATATTAAAGAGATATTAATAGATATTAAGATTAATATGAACAACTTTATGGTAATGTTTACACTTTTAGATAATGTAGATAAAATTTTGGAAAAATATAATCATTCAAAAGTGATTCCAGAAAGAAGAGAAAAGGTAAATAGTATATACATAGACATTAAGAAATTAAATCATTAATCAAAAACTTTTCTACAATGAAACCAGATGGCTTCATTAATGGATTCTACCAACATTCAAAGAAGAAATAATTCTATCTTCTCAAACTCTTTCAGAAAATAGAAAAAAAGATAACATGCTCCAACTCATTGTAATAGGCCAATATAAACTTGACAAAAAACTTGACAAAGATATTTCAGGAAAAGTAAGATAATGCTACTTTCACTCATGAATATAAATGCAAAACCAAATATTTGCAAACAAAATTCAGAAATATCTGAAAAAATAATACTGCATTATCTTCTGGTAAGAACCCAAGGATGGGGGGCGCCTCGGTGGCTCAGTCATTAAGCGTCTGCCTTCGGCTCAGCATCCTGCTCCCTGCTCAGCGGGAAGCCTGCTTCTCCCTCTCCCACTCCCCCTGCTTGTGTTCCCTCTCTCGCTGTCTCTGTCAAATAATAAATAAATAAAAATCTTAAAAAAAAAACAAAAACAAAAACCCAAGGATGTACTGCAATTCAGTTGTAGTACTAACTACCTAGAGCTAACACAGACTACAAGCTTTAAAGACCATTGTTCCCTAACAATACTGCCCTTACTCCAGACACCAGCAATATTTACAGGATCCCGGGTCTCCCAACCCACACTTCAGACTGACCGGCTATAAATTTGGAGGTTTCCACAACCCTCTCAGGTTTGATAATTTGCTAGAATGTCTCAAAGAATCCAAGAAAGTGCTATACTTACAATTACCATTTTATTATGAAGTACACAGATCAGGTGGCCCAGCCAAGTGAAGAGGCACAGAGCAGGAAAGGAGGTTGGTTTATCATTAAATCAATCAACATAATTTACCACAATGGTAGACTAAAAGAGAAAAATACAATTCTCTCAATGGATGCAAAAGGAAATGCATCTACCATTCATCATAAATTCAACTTCCCTTCATGATAAAACTCTCAGTAAATCAAAACTTAATGAAAGTCATTGTAAGATACCTCCTTGTCCCATGCTCAGCGTATACAATTGATTATTAAGTCCTATCATTTCCCCTCAGCTTTATTAAGATATCATTGACATACAGTATATGTAGCTTTAAGGTGTTCAATGTGATGATTTGATATATATACATTTATCATATATGCAACTAGGCTGCATACCAGACATTTATATGATAAATATATATATCAAATATATATATTCATAATGTATATATGTATATAATGTATATACAAATATATATACATAATGTATATATGTATATACAAATACATATATATATATATGATTATTATAATAAGGTTATGAAACAACTCCATCCCCTTACATAATTAACATTATTTTTTAGTGTGTGGTGATAACTTTTAAGATCTTCTCTTTTAACACTTTCAAGTGTATAATACAATATTATTAATTATAGTCACTATGTTGTACATATATCAGAACTTATGATAAGTCATTCTAAGTGCCTTTTTTATTGGTCTTTTCTTTCTGTTTCTGGCTTTTGTTATCTTCCATCAGAACTACTCGAATTGCCTTTTTGTTGATCTAATTTATTTTAATGTTGCTCATCTTTAATTCATCCCCCAAACTTTCTAATATTTGAGTCTGGTCACTTTGTACCCTTGCTCAATATTTTTCATCAAATTTCCGTAATTTAAAACATAAACTTTGATACTTTGGGGCTTCCTATACCACTGGAAAAATAATCTTCCCTCATATTAATTATAATTTAGAAGCATCAAACTTCCAACTTCAAAAAGCATGCTTACCCACATGTTAGGAAGTTTTAACAGTTAATAGAAATAAAAAAAATGGTTTACATTTCTAAAGTACTTAGTCTGTCAAGTGTTTATGTTTGTATTATGATATTTTACTTTATAATAGTAAGTACTATTTTAATCTCTAAAGACTTTATTTTTTAGAGCAGTTTTTAAGTTCACAGCAAATTTCAGAGGAATGTACAGAGATTTCCCAATTGATGAACCTACTGTGACACATCATGATCATCCAAAATCCATATTTTACATTAGAATTCACTCTTGGTGCTGTACATCAATCATATGGATCTGGAAAAATGTATAATTACATTATCTTTATAGTATCACACAGAATATTTTTACTGCCCCAAAAACTTCTGTGTTCTGCTTATTTATCTCTCCCGTGCCCCCCAACCCCTGGCAACCACTGATCTTTTTACTGTCCACAGTTTTGCCTTTCTCAGAATGCCATATAGTTAAAATCATACAGTATGTATCATTTTCATATTGGCTTATTTCACTTAGTTGTATGCCTTTAAGTTTCTTCCATGTCTTTCCATGGCTCGATACCTCATTTCTTTTTAGTTCTGAATAATATTCCATTGCCTGGATGTACCACAATTTACTTATTCATCCACCTACTGAAGGACATTTTGGTTACTTCCAAGTTTTGGCAATTCTGAATAAAGCTGTCATAACATCTGTGTGCATGTTGATGTGTGAACATAAGTTTTCAACTTTTTTGGGTAAATATCAAAAAGCACAATTGCTGGATCCTATGGTAGGAGTATGTTTAGTTTTGTAGGAAATGGCCAAACTGCCTTCCAAAGTAGCTATATCTCCTCTTTCCTGACGAGGTAACTGGAGACACAACATACATCACTTTTTCTAATTAAACAGCAGAACTGGGAGTGGAACTCAGCTCTTGTGATTGCTAGTTTAATGCTCTAAATCTGAGTAACTTCTCTGTAAATTTTGTCTTACAAAGCCATTTTTCAATATATCATAACTACTGATACTGTGGCCACTCTCTGACAGTTTTTTTCTTAAACATTATATTTACCCTCTGCCCTGGTTCTGCTGTCCTGTCATCCCAGTTACTAGATATTTTCTCTTGCTTGTCTTTCTTGTCTAGGCATGTGCCAGAAGGTGGAAGACAGGAATGTGCTCTGCTCTTTCTCCTCTTAATCTGGCACCTAACATGGAACATTTTATTTTTATCTACCCTGAAGAACCTATATAACCTATATAATTATGCTTATGACTAATTGGTAACTAACTTAGTTTTATAGTTAAAAAAAAAGAGGAAACTTTTTTACCAATACATTAGATTAGGTTTAAAATAGTCTCATCAAGTAATATCTCTGAAAGACATTTATTATTTCTATTTTATTCATACTATACTTAAGTATAACTTTTTTAATATAAGAAGAGTTTATAACATATGCATAGTAAATACATGCAAGAGAATTAAGTTCATACTTTAAGTTATTGTGTCACTTTTCTAAACCAGCCATTCTCACAGCATATTAATTTGTTCTATTCTAACATATTAATAATGAATTGACAGAACTTCCTTGCATTGTTACTGAAATTTTCAAACATGTAGTTAATTAACATTTGAATTTTGATTGATTATTGCCTGATGTATGCATTTCAAAAACTTAAGACTATTTATTTAAATGATCTTTAGTATTTTTCAATGGTTTGCTGCCAAGCATTTATACTGCATGTTGTTGTAAGTTCAAATAAGAAAATAAGAACAGACATATTAAGTGTAAACCTACAACTTTGTTAAGATACAACTAACACATTGAATCATCAAGGAAGAACATCAAGTAAATCTGGATTGCACATATTTTAAAATTGAAAATATGAGAATTAATTTACTGAAAACCCCCATGGGAAGTAACTATATGTCACAGGTGCCAAATTAGAAATCTCCAGGTTATAAGATCATAACCCCTAGAGGAATATTTATCTGTATGTTTACTTAATATCTAACAGCATGTGAAATTTATTTATTAATATGCCTGCAGGTTTCTCTCTAATCCCACTTCTCAAAGATGCACACACTTAGATAGAAAACCAGGAGGGGGTGAATTGCCCTGGAACTGTTTCCATCTAAGCTGAAAAATATAGTTATAATGGGAAAAGCAAAAGTTGCACTCTCCTTCTAAACTTGAACATTTATACACATCCAAAGTAAAATATGTGGACAAATTCAAAGGCTATCTTCTCCATGGCATCTTCTTGTCAATACACTTAGTCCAATCTAAGTTAGCATTGATCTCACTCTCTTTGATTATAATTTACCTATAGGCCTTATTTTATCATCCCTTCAATTATAGTTTATATGTATCCTTCTATTTCCTTTGAATGCTCTACATTGATAGAGATCTTGCTGTGACAATTTGTTTTAATACATGGTGCAAAGCAAAGTGACTTTGCACACCGGAATCTACCAGATATTTGTTGAAAGCATTTGGTTTTAATTATATTTATATATGGGAAAACTTAAATATGTAAACCACTTATTAAGGATAATGATATTAAAAAGGAAGAACAAGGTTTTTTAAACTGGCATAGAAATAACTTTTAGAATGAAATTTTCCAGAGTCCTTTCATTTTTCAAGGGAAGCTTTGATACATGATTGTATTAAATACGGTTATCTAACATAATTTTTTCTACACAAAATAAAGCATAGAATTGAAGCAACTGCCTGAATAATTTAAACCAAAACACTTTTGCTTCAATTTTCTGTCTATTTAGGGTATAATTATTGATTGGTTTGGAACATCCAATCATTGCCCCAGTGCTATACTTCATTTAGCATGTATGGACTTAGCCATAATGAAAGAAATCTGCTCGAGGCCATAGCAGCTAGGCTTCATGTACTGCTGATGCCAGACATTTGTATAATGTCTTATACTTATCATAACGGTGCTTTTACATCAATTATTTCATTTAGTCTTCAGGTAGAATGAGTGGGGGCAGGGAAAGGTAGGAAAGTTATTATAACTCACATTTTACGGGTATAAAAGAGGATTATATTTGGTATGTTTCTTGCAAATTCTTGAATATCTTGTACAACATTCTCTTGCCTGTATTGTTTTTAAATGAAGGTAAAGTTACTATATGTAAAACTTCCTTGTATACATATGGGACTTGCTGTTTACCTAACATTGTAAAGTAGTAGAGAGTACAAATTAGACCTTTATAATTGCTAGTTTATAGGTATTTGTAAATGTACCATAGGAATATATAAAAAAGTTATTTGTTCTAACAAAAGAATTGAGGTAGTATACACAGAAGAGATGACATTGTGAGCTAGGTCTTATAGGCTGAATTCAACAGTTGGAGAAATGCGTAAGGCCATAAGCAACAGCTCTCAAATGTAAAACTGCCCTTCAGAGTTGACAGTCTGCAGTACACTACTGCTCGATAGCAAGTTACATGGGAGAACATTACGGAGAATAAAACTAGAAAAACAGAATTGGGGCCAGTTATAAGCAACTCGAATTCCAAGTTGAGAATTTTGGCAACAAATTCTTTTATAGGCAATGAGGAAGTTTTTTCGGCTTTTGGGTTTCTTGTTTGTTTTTAAGGAAAGAAGATAGGAAATATTACTCTGACAAGATGTGAAGAGTATTGAGAATAGAATCTTAGGGCAGTATTTTCCCAACACCACACAGTATGCATGCAAAATGTTAACACGGCACACAGGGCCGAACTGACAAGGCTACCAGCTCCTCTCGGCCTCCCTGAAAGCCAAGAGACTCAATATCATTTCTCTCACTTGACCCCATAGATCCATCAGCAAAATGCCTTGTATCCCTGCTGGGAAAGCCTATCTTTGGCAAAGGAAAGAGGAAGAAGAACTAATGAAGAAGGGTGAGCAAAGGGGGAAAAAAGAAGACAATATTAGCAAGAAAGCAGGAGTGCGGTATCATTAAGTCAAGAGAGGAAAAACTTTTTAAAATGGGAGTGAACCAAAAAGACTTGCCTACTATTGAAAAATCATATGGTCGTTCAATTTTTACAGTGACTAAGTAAAACAGTATGACAGTTCTTCAAAAAGTTAAAAACTAAACTGCCATATGATCCAGCAATCCCATTCCTGGGTATATATCTAAAGGAGTTTAAATCAGTATCTTGAAAGGATATCTGCACACCCATATTTATTGCCACACTATTCACAATAGCCAAGATATGGAAACAACCCAAGTGTCCATCAGAACATAAATGGATAAAGAAGATGTGGTATACACACACACATGGGCGCACATGCGCACACACACAATGGAATGCTATTTAGCCATGAGAAAGAAGGAAATCCTGCCATTTGCCACAACATGGATAAACCTTGAAGGTGTTAGGCTAAGTGAGGTAGACAGAGAAAGACAAATAACTGTATAATCTCACTTACATGTAGAATTTAAAAAGAAACAAAATTGAACTGATAAAAACAGAGTAGAATGGTGGTTACCCGGAGCTAGGGGGCTGAGGGGGATTGGGGAGATGTTGTTTAAGGATACAAACTTACAACTAGTAGATAAATAAGTTCTAGAGATCTAATGCACAACACAGTGAATAGAGACAGCAATAATAATACTGTATTATAAACTTTAAAGTTGCTAAGCTGGGTGGGGGAGGAAGGAAAGTGATGGGCTGGAAAGAGAGGCGAGGGCCCTTTGGGAAGTTGAAGCCTGAGTATGTATGTAAGTCAAGGGAAAGAAGTCAAAAGAGAGAAAAGGACTAAAAACATAAGAGAGAAAAGGGAAAAATAAACCGATGAAGCAAAATTGGGGCAAATGAGAAATAATGGAATCAAATGCATGAATAGAGGGATTAACTTTGGCATTTGTTAAAAATATACCTTTCTTTTAACAGACAGAATGGAGGGAAGTACTGGTGAAGAGAAAGAGAGATTTAGAAAGGTGTTGAAGAAATGTGAGAGTATTCTCGCTCAATAGCTTTTGTTTTCTCTGTAAAATAGGATGTGAGAAGGATGGTAATCATTCAACAATTCCTTCTGGGGAAAAGGACAGGTGACAAGGTTGGAGTGAAGTTAGGGTCAGATGAATCTATCAGTCATGTTCTCAACACTGTGCTCAACAATGTGCTAGGTGCTGTAGGGGATATAAAATATGTATGATGTGATTCCTGTCCTCAAGTGGAAACATACACACAAATAACTAAAAGATAAGGAAGTCTTTACAAGCTAAATTATTATTCGCTGAGAAGCAGTAAAAAGTCCTATGGATGAATTGGGGGGTATAGAAACCGAAAAAGCTTCATGCATTATTTGAATAAACAGAGGATCAGATCATAGAAAAAAGCAGAGACCAGCTTAAGATGGCATATGCACACCAGTTAGTCGGGAGATCGTCGGGTAGTAAAGAAAGTGACTGATGGGGAGAAGTAGGCAACATGACTGAACGAATAGAAAAGAACGAGAGTATATGTTAACCATATTGGGAATAAAATAAATAAAATAAATAAAGCAAATTAAAAAAGAGAAAGGAACCAGTGGATAGAGTGTCTGTAGAGAGGACAGAGATGCATGAAGATTAATTGGGTATTTACATGCAGGATGGTGGACAGTACAGGGATAATAGAAGCAGAAACATAATAATCCAGGAAACTTGTAGCAAACCAGATGTGAGGCTTTGAAAGAATAATGCCAGTGCCAGAATTAAGAGAAAGGGATGAATATGAGAGAGATTTTGAAGGCAGATTTGCTAAAATAATGTGACAGATTGGGTACTGATTGAGAGAAAGAAAAGAATAAACTGGGCTTTTAAGTTTTTACTTTTGTGGATAAAAAAAAACAAACAATATTAGTGCTGGAATGGAACATTGGGGAAAGCAAGGCAGTTCTGAGGGAACAGTAATGTTTGGGGCTTTTTGAAGTTTCAGGAGGATAGCAGCGAAGAGATGGTTGGTAGGTTTTTGGCATTCCCAGTCTTTGGTGGGATAGTATAAAGGATTATAATTTGAATTACCACCAAGAGGTCATATATGAAGTTTTGGGAAAAGATCAGCTCATTTAAAAAGTGTGTGCAGAGACAGGATCAAAGAATTAAGATTTGAATCTCAAGGGACATTTCTAGTTAGAAACGAAGAGCAGGAAGTCGGGCCTGATATGGAGGCAGAGTAAATGGTCAGAGAGTAGGGAGACTAATGAATTGACATATTCTGAAACAGAGTGAGAAGAAAACTTCAAGGAGCAAAGGATTTAACTGCAGCAAAGGTTGTGAAGAAATAGAAATGTAATTGATAAAAGTCCACTGAATTTGACCAAAAGGAGACAATTTTAAACATTTCAGATATCAGTTTTAGTGAAATGATACAAGAAGAGAATAAAGGCATCAGGCAAAGAGACAATTGGTATATAAATATGCTCAACTCTTTCCAAAGGAGAACATATTAGAATTTCTAAGAGAGTCCTGAGGAAATGCTTTAGAGATCACCGCTGAAATTGATGGAGTGTTGCACTAGACCCTGCGGGCCCCTCACCCCTCAGTCATCCAGAGCAGCTCCGTTTATATTGTGTGTGTTTGTATGTATGTGTGTATGAGCACGTGTGCCTTTGTGTATGTGTGTTCACAAGGATATAGATTTAGGAGTACCATTTGAAGAGGTGCTTGATGCTAAAATAAAATATAAAATTTAATAATCTGCTCTAGAAACTTGACAATTAAGGAGAAAAATACTACAGGAGTGTTAGAAAGGATAGCAGGGTAATTTTAAAACAGGATATTAATAACTCCCAATATGTTAGAGGAAATTGGCTGTAGATTCATATATCTTTCATTTTAATTTTTGGATCTATTTACTAGCTATGTGTATGAGTTACTTAACCTCTGTTAATCTCAGTTTTCTCCCATCTAAAATGTACACAAAGGCATTCTCTTCAAAGTGTGGTTGGATGAGACAGAAATAGACAAGAATAGTCTCTTTTGTCTCTAATTTCCATTTCAGTGAGTGTGATTTACAAACACTCAGGTGTACAGGAAATGAAACTTCATGTTCCATAATTAAACTTAATGTCTATCTTGAGCTCCTATTCCTATTGGCAGAAAACTTAGTAATTTGAATATTTAGTTAGGTGAACTCAACAGTTTTGTGTTTTTTCAGACATTTCAGTTTTAAGCCTAAATAAATGCATGGTTTACCTGTCCACATATTTTCTCCAGTGCGGCATCTAAGATTTCAGGGATGCTTTCTGACTTCCATGTCAGGCTTTTAGTCCTTGGTCAGCTTGTTGTCACTGGTATCCATTGGGGTTTGCCCTCTGACCTCCTCCTGAAGCCCTTGTCGCCCTCTATGCAGGCACTGGCTGATGTGCGAACCTGTCCTATTCCTTTTTTTGATGCTGATATATAAACATACCATACTATATCTACTGTTGAGTGGCAGGTTCTCACCCTGACCAAAGTCTCCTATTTGTTCATAAACTATTTTTACTGCTAAACATATTTGCCTTTTCAGAGTCATGTGAAAATGTGTCTCTCTTGACAATATACTGAGGTTTGTATCTGTTCGGGGGTAGAGGGGGCCTTGAGCCACTCCTGACCTGGCACCTCATGTCTAGCCATTGCTATGCCACTTCTCAGTTTCCCTATTAGACACTTTTCTTTAAGACATAATGTCCTTCCAGATTACACTTTGGGAATTTAGGAAACAACATGGAAGAGGAGGCAACTTACACAGTCCTCTTAGAAATCCACACCAATGCTCAAAAGCTTTTGTTCTTGCTCTTCTCCGCATGCCCTGCACCTGCTCCTTCCTTCCTGACTATAGCCCTAATGTAGATCAGGGCAGAACCCTGCTTGCTCCTGGTTGTGCATATTTTTACAAAATCTCTTTACCCTCAGCCGGATCTGTGGTAGGGGAAATGTCCTTGGATGTTTTGCTACCTTAGCAATCTTCACGTAACCTGGCCTTTGATGGCGCTGGATGTGTCAGCTTAACAAAGGCCTGTTAAGCTTCTCTAGAGAGGCTGAAGCCAAGTTTGATGTCCAGTAATGGCTCTGAAGTTTTTGTCCCTGAATATTGGATTTTGTTTTGTTTTGTTTGTTTTTACATCAAGCTACTCACACAAGCATGGCTCAAGAAGGAAATGAATTAACTCAGATCTTGGAGATTTGAAAGGTAATTAATTACAGGTCACCATAAGGGCAGTATAGGTCATCCTGTCCAACTGGTCTGGACATCCCAGTATTATTTGGTCCTTTATTCAATCTTTTAGGCATAGATATGCTAATTAGGTGGCTTAGTACTCATTCAAATGGAATATCCCTATTGGATTGCTTTTAATTCAGGCATGGTTTCCTGATATAGTACTTATTTGATATCAGAATAGCTGAGAAAACAGCCTTAGAAGCTTCCCTCAGGAAAGGGCATGAAGACAGATAGTTATTCTGAAGCTTCCTGGCCTACACCCCAAAACTGAGATGGTGAGTTTCTTATTTGGTTTGTGGAAACCCTATACACACACACACATGCACACACACACACTCCTTTGCATGTATTTAAGCAACATAGAGTCATCACCTCTCATGGTGGTAGAGCCCTGGGAGCAACTCACTCTTGTGTTCAGCCTTCCAGGTGACTGTCTGAGAATCAAATTCCCCTCTGTATCACAAGTTTCCTAAATTGCCCTGCTTACTGGATTGCTCTCTGTCTCTGTCTCTGTCTCTGTCCTTCTGTCTCTCTCTCTTTCTGTTAGAGGAGGTCATTGAGAGGATGTGACCTCTGGTTGACCCACAAGCTGGACCTGGGCAGTGAGAAACTCCTTCCCTCCTTTCCTGTCCTTGGGATTTATGTTCTGCCCATTGTTCCCACACTAGGAGCCGTTTCAAGGACACAGCCTTGAAAGAACAATGTGGTGTTGAGACCATCTTGACTGTGTACATGACTGAACCCCATTAGGGTTCGATATAAACTTTTAAGGTTCTGGCAAGTGTGTGCAAATATCTACTCATTTTGTGGCTGCCCAAGACAAACCTCTCATGTAAATTCCCTTGCTTATTAAAACTACCACTTACTAATCGGGAGTGGGATGACTTTTTGTTCAGTCTCTCCTTGCCCTCTGTGTAGGGGCCAATTTCACATTTCACCCAGGGAACTCTCTCTCTCCCTCTGTTTCTTTTGGAACTGGCTCAAAGACTAACTCAATAGGATTCATATTGGCCCATAACTCTATAATTGTCTAGAATTCATACCAACTAAACTAATTTTATGATTCCTTATTACTTAGTAGTCCTTTTTCATGAAATAGTCATCTTTCTCCACTATCCAAATGCTGTTTTGTAACTAGTAGGGATATTGCTCTTAAAAAAGACTTTCAGTATTCACTTTCCTTATTGTTCCAGATTTGGGGGAAAATATTGTCATGGACTCCCTAAGTTTTTCTCTCCTGGAGCACCAGTGCATTTAAACTCATATGTTTCAATGCCTTTGGATTGTGTAAGGTTTGTTTTAAGTCATTGTTGTAAAGAGCACAAGCTTAAGTATGTTTAAACATTGAGGATAAGCAATAGAGGAATGAGAAAATGAAAGGCACTGGGTATAAGCCTCATCCCAAAGGAATTATGAAGACACATAATCTAGTCTTCAGGTAAGTAGGCTAATTTTCACAAAAAGGAATATTTTCCCTTCTATAACTGGAAGGAAGAGTGAAGGGCCACAAAAATGGAAAATCAAGATTGAGGTAAAGCCAGGGTGTTGAGGGCTCACTCACTGGATAGTTTTGCTTTCCTTAGGCGTGAGAGATCAAATCAGCATGGGCTTAGGTGTCAAACTGAAATACTTTGTATTTGGCATGACACAAATAATAGCTAAAACCATCACAATTTCCTGCCCTTGTGCTAAACAATAAGTAAAAGTAACTTAATTATGTGCTCTAAAATATTCTTTCTACTGGAAGATCAGCCTATGACCCAATGAAAATAGCTGACTTAAGTTTGTTCATCAAGGCTCAATTTGGGAATTTGTTCTTGCTTTTTCCACCAATTCAAATCTACTATGTCATAAATTCAACCCAATCCCAAACAGTTCTCCATCTTTTAATATCTGCCTTAACATCACCCAATCCAAACCCTAGAAACCTTTAACTATCCTTCTTTAAATCATTTGGAGGTGCAACTGAATTTCTGTCAAAGTGATGTTAACCTTTTCTGCCTTTTCTAGATCTTGGAAAACCTAGCTTTGCTTTATCAACAGGGTCATCTTGTGGTCTTTTAGGTGATTGGTGGTAACCCAAACTGAATTTCAATTGTTCCTTTATATTATGAAAAGTAACTCATTTTACTAATTTCACATATCAAATGTTTCTAGACTCAAGGTTTTCTCCAATAATACCTACATATATGGATTTTATACTGACACAAATAGGACTCATGAATGAAACAGCAATGCATTTACGGATAATGTTCAAATTCTGAATTTCCTCATAAGTCCTGCAAGGTGTTTATTATGATCTATCTCTAGGCTTCATACATATAAAAACTTAGACATGTGCCTAGGTCTCCTTATTGGGATGCTATCTGTTCTATACTTACTTTCTTTATAACCTTGGATAATTTCCTTATCTTCTAATTTCTTCATTAGTAAAATGGGGATAATTACTATATCACAGTTATTGGGAGGATTAAAGGGATTCATGTAGGGAATGATCCTGGAATAGAATGCTAGCAAAATGTACAAATATAATCAGTGTTGGTTCCATTCTTCCATTTGTATCTTTCTTTCTTTAAACCTGGAGGTGTGCCATATGCTGAAAATAAGCAGAACCAGTCCTCATTTTTCCATATTGCTGGCAGAGAATCTAGGGAAGTTAAGTCTCTGCTCATCCCTACCATCCAGCAAACATCCACTGTTCTTAAGGTCATTCTCACTGTGGGAGAGAAAGGAAGAATTTCAGCAGTGACTGAGGGAAAAGCAATAAAATGTTCTATGGCTCTTTAACTACTAGAGAATAACACCTCTACCTTTCTAATTTAATTAGAAGCTACAGAATTTAACACTCTTTTCTGGTAGTTGATATTTCCTATCACATGTAGTATTATTTGTAAATATTAAGAATTTGGAGTACAAATGACTTGTAAATTTTCCAAATTCAAGTTAAGAATTTTTAAAGATTCAAATTAAGAATTTATGAGCATAGGGGCACCTGGGTGGTGCAGTTGGTTAAGTGTCCGACTCTTGGTTTCGGCTCAGGTCCTGATCTCATGTGTCATGAGATAGAGTCCCATGTCGGACTCTGCGCTCAGTGTGAAGTCTGCTTGAGATTCTCTCTCCCTCTCTCTCTGCCCCTCCCACTGTGCTCTCTCTGTCTCTCTCTCTGCTAAATAAATAAACCTTTAAAAATAATTTATGAGCATAAATTCTAATAGCTCTTACATTTGACATATGATGGTGTTAATAGCCAGTGGGAAAAATTGTTGCCATACGTGTATCCAAGTTTTAGAATGTTTTTGTAGCTGGATTTTCTCTTTCTTTCCTTCTCTGTCCATTTGTATCCATCTGCTCTTTTTCCCAAACACACATCTGTGTCTGTACACACACACACACACACACACACACACACACACACACACCTGTCTTTCTTCCCTTCCATGCTTACATGTCACTGACTTTTACAGAACCTATGCTTAGGCAGCCTGGACAGCAGCAATCTAAAGACAGATTCCATCAAGCTCCTATCTGTTAGAACCTGCAGTGCTTGCATTTGGATTCGATATCTAACAATAATGTGGTATTTTATAAACATTAGTGAGGATGATTTTGCACTGGTCAGCAAAGGTAAAAAAATAGGTGCTTTGGGAAAACAAATAAAAAAGGAATTGGATCTGTCTCAATAAATTGCACAAATTATAAATATCCCAAAGATGCAGCCGCTTACTCTGGCATAGGAAAATAAAGCTGACAATTATGCTTTAGAATGAATAGGTGAGTAATATGATAGCTAAAATTTTTCCTTACAATCTTTCTTTTTATTGAGTGCAGCACTGTATTTGTTTATTAAACAAGGTTTCTGTTTCATCTGACTGTTTGATTCTTCAGATATTATTTTAATAATGCCAATTAAGATTTACATTCAAGTCATGATTCTTTTCTATTCTGGTTTGTGTCTGCAGATACACTTGTTCCATCAATTTAAGCATAATTATAGAATAATCTTTAACAAATATTCTAGTTAATAACATTAGGGCATTTATAAATTCTGGTCCTTAATTTATACACATTAAAATTTCATTTGAAATTAAAGAACTTTTAATATTTGAGTATATTTTTAAGACATTCTATAGGGTTCCTAGCACAGTGTGTACCAAAGCCTTAGAACTGGCCATGTTTGATTGGGATTAGATGGCCTGGTTAAAGTCAGAAGAAACTTGAAAGGAATTATTTCTGGCTTTAGCAAGGCAAAACTCAGTTTGATTATGCGCTACACATTCTTCTTTGGTTTTAGAGATCAGAACCTGACATTTTACTCAGGCTGGGGTCTGAAGAGAGTTTTGTCTAATGGGAAAAGTGACAGTCCTTTTAAGTTTTACAAGTACATGTTGTACAGCAGAAACTCTATGTACAGAAATTTGTAGTTACAAAATTGGTAATTCAGGGCATTGTTTTGACATGGATTAATGGAATTATCACATCAGAGGATTTTTATTCACCCCATTGGATAGAGGGTCCTAAAAATCTGCTGCTTAAATCAACATTCAGGGAAAATGTAATCTCCCATTACTTTCTTTACAGTTGTATAAGTTCCAACAAATGTGAATGTGCAAAGTAAATTTATTGATGCATTTGAGGGACTGTCTCTTATTTTTGAATCTTTTCCAACATTTAATCTACATCAGTCTTTTTTATTTCTTTATGTCAGCACTTTTTATAAACTCTTATGAAACAAGGTCTCATAAGCCAAAGGGAAGATATGTTGTTCTGTTGTATAATATTGGGTAAGAAAGTTAGTAGACCTTACTGTTTGGAACAATGTGGTCTGTTTGATTAAAATGCTATTTCTTTTTTTTTTTTTGTGCCTCTGAAGCAGTGTCCGAAACATTAAAACAAAACTTAAGAAACTTTGCACAATGTTGATTGTTAATGTTAGTTTGGTTAAATTATCAGTGGATATATCATTTTTAAATATTTTGGCACTTATAGAAGTAATTTTATTAAACGTGTGGGACTAGACACTTTTGAAGATTCACATCTACTTTCATAATTAAAATCAAGAGATAATTAAATTCAATAAATGTTCACTTCATCAATGTCTTTTTAGAAACACATTTATTTCTACAAAACAAGATTCAACTATATTTCTCTAAAAATATCCTATAGTAGCTTTTCAACTTGGTCAATGTATTTTAACTTCATATGTTATGACTTTGATCTTTGGGATTATTTAAATGCATAATTAGGTTTATTTTCCCTAATCATCTTTCTGAACTACATTTCCATATTCTCAGGTTATTCCCATTCCATAGTCTTAGTTCATACTTTTTGTCTGCCCTTAATTATCAATTATGTACCTTCTACCCATTCACAAATGTCCTAGTTTCAATTATAGGATCAATTATAGGATCATCTATTTTGGATGTTAGGACCTTATTAAGATGGGTAAGATTTATATATTATAACAGAAATCCGTCCTCTTCCCCCTTCTGATTTTTTTCTCATTTTTTTTCTTTATACCTATACTTCTTGCCTACTTCCAGCTGTGAATAAACATAGACATAGATAAACATTGTTGATGCATGACCTTTGCCCAGATGTGCTGGTAGGTAGATGACATTGCATTGAGCAAATGAAGAAACTGCTGCTTGGATCAGCACTCACTTAAGAGGAAAGATCATTTCTCCTTTCTTGCTATTTAGCCAAGAATTTACTGTGGGGATTTCCAAAGACCTAGTATTAGGGTTTCTGTCAGAAAGTTGATGGTCATACACACATATCTAGAAAGCAAATAGTTTTAAGTCAAAGGGCATAACTCATTGCATCTATTCCATACATGTTGTTAATTTAAGGTGTGTTTTCTATTTTAAAAGGTCAGGAAATATCAATTTGATAGCTCATTCTTGTTATACCTAATATTTTCTTTACTTCACATGCAAACATATCCAAGAGCCCAAAAGGGGCAAAGGAAAATCATGTAAATTGTCTGATCTTTGTTCAGTGCAAAAGCTGAATTTAGTAGCTCTGCTCATCCAACTTCACAGGGAAATCAAACATCACAGAAAGTTTTGCCTTGCTGAATGGCCTTTCTGGCCTTCCTATTGGACAACAGAAAGATATAAAGAAGCCATGAGGACTGAGAGCAGAGGTCATATGCCCCAAGTAAGAGCCCCTTTTCTTGTGGTTACCCACAATGGTGTGCTAGGGCTGGCTCCTCCTTGTTCAGGAGAGCAAAATGTGAACATCTTTTTCCAAATCTGAATTTAGTGATATTATGTTGGTAATGTGAAATCATTGTGATAGGAATATTTACACCAAAGATATTGGCAAATGCTATAAATCAAGGATTTTGTCTTAAGGTGCCAATTGTAAGCCATCTACCAGAATACCATGGGTTACTGCTTTCATTAATCTAAATTTACTGATTATTTTAATTCATGTGTGATATTTATGACTGATAATTTGAATTTAATAGTGGGAGAAACTACCTATACATTGTTCCATAATGCTTATGAATATTTCCCTTTGCACAAGTGGGATCATTCTATTCTTATCTTTTTGTATCTCACTTTTCTTACTTAATAATATGCTTGGTAGACCTACTACTATAATGTTTTAGAAATGTTTTAGAGTGGATGTTTCTTCATTTGTTTTGCAGAGCATTTGGTAGATCATTTCAATCTGGAAGCATATCTTTTAGTTCTAGTAGCTAGATTACCAAAAGTTGGCCAGTGGAGCAGTCTTCTTCAGTGCAAGCAATAAGGAGCATCTAAAGGGAATTTAAAAATAGTATTAAAACTGACTAAAAGATGTCCTGGTTTGACGGCCCTGTGCCAGCAATCTCCCCAAATCCATTGTTTTTCTTCGTTATTAACAATCGTTGGTACTGTTAAGTTTAAATACATATATATATATATATGCTTCAAATTGGCACATTTGCACTACTTATCCTATATTAAATATTGTATTCTGCATGGAGATTAATGTGGAGAATGTCTAGTTATAGAGTTAGCTCCCTCCCTCCCAATAGGTGCAGACGTAGCTACACTTACTAATTTTGAGAGTAAGTTTACAAGGGTTCAGAATTCTTTGAGCTCTCTTTGGGTGTAGTTTCTATTTTCAGCCCCTACTGTACTACATACTCCTGTATTTAAATAGTAGACTCAAAATAAATAATGATAGCGTAGTGATTGTAAAGGTTAAGAAATGGAATTTGGATTACTTCAATCCTGTCATTCTACGTGACCGCTGGAATTTTTAATTTGGAGTTTAGTTTAAAAAGTGAAGCAGAGTGCCACCTGTGAGGTATCATATTTTTGTTTTGTAAGTGCAGATTTTAATTCATATGATTTACTAGCTTTCAATAATATCTGGTAAGTTGACATTTATTCTTCTTTTTAAATTGTTATTTACCTTAAAGCAAAATGAATCAAGAAAATGATTACTGATTATTTTAGGATTCTTACAAAATATAAATATATTAATGACAGGAAGGTGGTATTAAAATGATGTGTTCCAGGTATCAGATAAACTAGGTATGCCAATGATTCTAGGAAACAGTTTTGTATTATTTTCTTTGATATTTTCTTCACTTTTCTTTTTGTAAGTCTTCTTATTTAGATGTTGGAGCCCCTAGGTTTATCCTCTTTCTTATCTTTCCTGTCTTACATGTTCTTTCTCTCTCTGTCTTCATTCATTTTCAGAGAGATTTCTTAAACTCTTTATTCATACCCTTGATTGATTTTTAAAATTTCTACTATCACATTTTTAATTTCCAAGAACTCCTTCTTCTCTAACCTTACTTTCTAGATAGCATACTGTTCTCATTTTCTGGAAGCTATATATGTCCAATATAATATAATATAATATAATATAATATTTATTTATTTATTTATTTACCACTCTAAGGATAGTAATTATAGTTTTTTGTTTGTTTGTTTCAGTTTTCTTCTACTCCCTACATTGCATCTATTTCATTAGTAATCGTTTCAAACAATTTGTTTGACCTTTTTTTCTCTCTGTTCATGTTTGAGGTTTGGCTAAACTGTGTAGTGATCCTTGTCTCTCCATTCATGGTTAAGATCAAAGTACTAAAAAACTAATGTTAAAGTTAGTATGCATAGGTGGAGCTTACTTATTGGTGGTCCCACTGTAGGATAATGGAATAAGAACCTAGCTGTTTCATCAGTGACCTCAAATTGTCCTGTCTGTGACCATTTCTCCTTAGCTGGTCAGTTTCCCAAAGAGGAGTCTTTTAATCCTTTGTTAGTAGGTATGAGAAATAGAGAAATGAGATGTAATATGAGGTCATCCAGCTTTCTGAAAGCTTCAGGTATAAAAAGATGGGTGATCTTTTTGCCTGATGTCCCTAGAGTCAAGAAACTCACTCATTCCAGCTCTCCAGAAACATCCTGTCTTCTGCCAGGCTGTGCCATCTGGGGAAGAGCAGATCTGAGGTCTAACTGCTTATACACATTTCTAATAATCCATCTATTTTTAGCTCCATTTTCAATTGTTCCTCTAGTTGCTGAGTTCTGTGGTGTGTATGACCTTGCTTCTCATTGGCTTCCCTTCCTGAAGGTATTTAGGTTTTAGCACCCTTGGCTCTAATTTGACGATGACTCATCTATCCTCTCAACATCTTTAAAATTTTGTTGACACCGTTCCACTGAAATCTCTTTTCCTTTTCCCTAGGCTGTGTGTGTGTGTGTGTGTGTGTGTGTGTGTGTGTGTGTGTGTGTATGATTCTATTGCTGTCATTTTATGGGTTATTATCACATAGGAATGATAAATATCTTATTAAATTAGCTATGTTTAACCACTGAGCTGCCCGATGATAAACCCAGGCAGACAGAGCACAGCTTTCAGTGAACATGGCCAGGTTTTGGGAATGACAGAGTAGGTGGAGCTATGGGAAATGTGGCTTGAAGAACATGTATACATATCCTTTACAGCACTGCAACTGAGAGACACCTTCTATTCTCTTAAAATTCCCTGTAATAGAAAACATTTTCCACTTAACTGGAGAAAATCTTTCTTAACTTTTTAGATTTACTTGTTTTTGTTATGAGTTAACTTACTTTAGAAAAGTTGACAAGTGAAAAATATAATCATGTATAGATTCTTATATGCTTTGTTCTAAGCTATTTTTTATAATTGACTGCATGATAGACTGTCTTTCATAATAATTTTCTCATGCCCACTATATTTTAGTATAAGTTGTATTTATTGTGAAATAAATACAAGTGGGGGGAGGGGCAGAGGGCGAGAACCTTCAAGCAGACTCCCTGTTGAGTGCACAGCCTGAAAGGGGGCTCAAACTCATGACCCATGAGATCATGACATGAGCCAAAACCAAGAGTCAGATGCTCAACTGACTGAGCCACGCAGGCACCCCTGCGTATGTATACAATTACAAACAAATACGAAAATAAACATTCATGTACCTACTCTACAGCTTATGATTTAGAACATATTTGTATTATCTTATTGGCCAGAATATAAACCCCTTGAGCTGTATTATATTGAATACTTAAGTTTGCCAGGTATTTTACACTTGTGTAATTTATTACTTAATTTACTAATTTGTTTAAAATGTATTATTTAATTTAAGCCTCATAACAGTAGGTACTAGCTAATATTACCCCATTTTACATATTAGGAAACTGAGGCTTAAGGAGGTTAAGATTTGGGGGCAGTTAATAAGTGGAAGATATGTAGAAAAATACATATATACACACAAACATACACAGATACATCCAAGACGCAAAAGACAAAGCTAAAACCCAGTTATTTGAAGACAGAGAATTTAATATAAAGAACTGTTACGTACATATAGTTGTTAACTAGAGAACTGAAAGAATAAAAAAAATTCTAAGGTGTAAGCAACAGCTACCACTCCTAGAACTGAAGGAATGGAAAGATACTGGAATTATTATAACCTAGAAACTTAAAGAAAGGTCTTTGTGGTCCCCCAAACCAGATCTCTGAGGAAGAGGCACTGCTTGGCTGGTTTTAGTGTCTCTGACCATAAAGGGGGGGTCCCATTGGCCTGGGACTCAGAACTCTGAGAAGCAGGTTCTTGCCAGGTGCTGGTGTCTCAAGGGAATATTGATGAGCTTGACTTTCCAAGTGCTGAAAAAAATGCAAATTGGATTCAGCTGCTGCAGTGGGGGTGGCACTGCTACTCTGGGGGTGAAAAAGTATTGCTGGAGTGATGTTCACAAGAACTACATACATAGGACAGAAAGTGAATAATAAGAGGCAAGGAAATGTCCCTTCTTCCTCCTCCGGGCTCCTAACCTCCCTCTACCACCATTTACTAGCAGGATCTAGCATGGATCTACCTGGCAACACGGATGTGTAGCTGGCAGAATCTCAGCTTCAGTGTCACAAAGTTGACAACAGAAGGATGGAGCAGGGGATGATGGAAAATAACATAGTAACTGACATATTGGTACAAAAGCCTAATTTGTAATTGAGGTAAAATTTGTATAAGGTGATATGTGTGATGCTCAGATCAATGAGTTTTGGCAAATATATGTAGAGTATAGGATGCCTCAGAGATACCGTGGGTTCAGTTACAGACCATTGCTATCAGTGGTCTCATAATAAAGAGAGTCAAGTGAGTTTTTTGGTTTCTCAGAGCATATAAATTTTGTGTTTACACTATACTATAGTTTATTAAGTGTGCAATAGCATTATGTCTAAAAAATGTACATTAATTTAAAAATATTTTATTGCTAAAAATGCTAGCTGTCATCTGAGCTTTCAGC
This sequence comes from Phoca vitulina, assembly GCF_004348235.1. NCBI lineage: Eukaryota > Metazoa > Chordata > Mammalia > Carnivora > Phocidae > Phoca > Phoca vitulina. The sequence continues at coordinate 5,524,360 of NW_022589767.1, forward strand.
CAATCGTCACTCTTTTGCTGGTGGAGGGTCTTATCTTGATGTTGACTGCTGACTGATCAGGGTGGTGGTTGCTAAAGGCTTGGGGGGGGCGCTGTGGCAATTTCTTAAAATAAGACAACAAGGAAGTTTGCCACAACTGACTCATCTTTCATGAATGATTTCTCTAGTATGAAGTGCTGCTTGATAGCATTTTACCTACAGTAGAATTTCTTTCAAAACTGATGTCAATCCTCTCAAACTGTGCCACTGCTCTATCAACTTAGTTGATGTAATGTTCTAAATCCTTTGTTGTTATTTCAACAATCTTCACAGAATCTTCAGCAGGAGTAGATTCCGTCTCAAGAAACTGCTTTATTTGCTCATCCATAAGAAGCAACTCCTCTTTCTTTAGTGTTTTATCATGAGATTGCAGCAATAGGGTCACATCTTCGGGTTCCATTTCTAATTCTGGTTCTCTTGCTATATCCACCACATCTACAGTTACTTTCTCCACTGAAGTCTTGAACCCCTCAAAGTCATACATGAGGGTTGGAATAACTTCTCCAAACTCCTGTTAATGTTGATACTTTGACTTCCTCTCATGAACCAGGAATGTTCTTAATGGCATCTAGAATGCTGAATTCTTTCTAGGTTTTCAATTGAACTTTACCCAGATACATCAGAGGAATCATTATCTATGGCAGCTTTAGCCTTATGAAATGTATTTCTTAATAAGACCTGAAGGTTTAAATTAATCCCTGCTCCATGGGCTGCAGAATGCATGTTGTGTTAGCAGGCACGAAAATAACGTTAATCTCATTGTATATATCCATCCAAACTCTTGAGTGACCAGGTGCATTGTCAATGAACAGTGATATTTTGAAAGGAATATTTTTTTTTTTCTGAGCAGTAGGATTCAACAATGGGCTGAAAATATTCAGTAAACCATATTGCAAACAGATGTGTTATCATCCAAGCTTTGTTGTTTAATTTAAAGGGTAGGCAGAGTAGATTTAGTATAATTCCTAAGGACCCTAGGATTTTTAGAATCATCAAGGAGCATTGGCTTCAACTTAGAGTCACCAGCTGCATTAGATGCATAACACCAACAGCAGAGTCAGCTTGTCCTTTGAAGCTTTGAAGCCAGGCACTGACTTCTTCTCTCTAGCTATATATAGAAGTCCTAGATGGCATCTTCTTCCAATAGAAGGCTATTTATCTAAATTGAAAATCTGTTGTTTAGTGTAGCCACCTTCATGAATTATCTTACCTAGATCATCTGGATAACTTGTTGCAGCTTCTACATCAACACTTGCTGCTTTACTTTGCACCTTTATTTTATGGAGATGGCTTCTTTGCTTAAACCTTGTGAACAAACCAACCTCCCCTAGCTTCAAACTTTTCTTCTGCAGCTTCTTCACCTTTCTCAGCCTTCACAGAATTGAAGAGTTAGGGCCTTTCCTGAATTAGGCTTTGACTTAAGGGGATGTTGTAGCTGGGGTGAACTTCTATCCAGACCACTAAAACTTTCTCCATATCAGCAATAAGCCTATTCTGCTTTTCTATCATTCATGTGTTCACTGGAGTAGCACTTTAAATTTCCTTCAAGAATGTTTCTTTTGCACTCACAACTTGACTAACTGGTGCAAGAGGCCTAGCTTTCCACCTATCTTGGCTTTTGATGTGTCTTCCTCACTAAACTTGATCATTTCTAGCTTTTGATGTATAGTGAGAGATGTGCAACTCTTCCTTTCACTTGAACTCTTGGAAGTCATTGTAGGGTTATTAATTGGCCTAATTTCAATATTGTGGTGTCTCAGGGAATAGGGAGACCCAAAGAGAGAGAGAGAGAGAGAGAGAGAGAAAGAGAGAGAGAGAGATGGGAATGGCCAGTCAGTGGAGCAGTCAGAACACACAAAGCATCTACTGAGTATGTTCACTGTCTCATATGGGTATGGTTTGTGGTGCCTCAAAACAATTACAATGGCAATGTCAAAAATCACTCATCACAGATCGCCATAACAAATACAATAGTAATGAAAAAGTTTGAAAATGCGACACAGATATGAAGTGAGCAAATACTGTTGGAAAATGGCACAAATAGATTTGCTCAATGCGGGGTTATCATAAACATTCAACTTGTAAAATAAATAAATAAAAATAAATAAATAAATAAATAAATAAATAAATAAATAAAATGCGGTATTTGTGAAGTGCAATAAAGCCATGTGCAATAAAATGAGGTATGCCTGTATACTCAGGTAACCAATACTCCAAACAAGATACAGACTATTTCCATTATCTCACAAAGTTCCTTTGTACCTCCTTTCAGTTATTCTCATCTCTCTCACAGGTAATTGCTATTTTGATTTGTATTGCCATAGATCGGTTTTACCTACTTTTGTACTTATAATAAACTGTGAAATATCTACTGTTTTTAGACTCTTGGTAAATATAGTCAAATTGCTTTATAGAAAGGCTAAACCAATTGAATATGTTTGGTTATTTTTTTTTTTCAATCAGAAGATTAACACTTATTAATCTATTGAAAGAAAGTAAGCTAATATTATTATTCAAGAATGCACAGCAGATGGGGTGCCTGGGTGGCTCAGTTGGTTAAGCGGCTGCCTTCGGCTCAGGTCATGATCCCAGGGTCCTGGGATCGAGCCCAGCGTCGTCGGGTTCCCTGCTCAGCAGGGAGCCTGCTGCTCCCTCTCCCACTCTCCCTGCTTGTGTTCCCTCTCTCGTTGCATCTCTCTGTCAAATAAATAAAATCTTAAAAAAAAAGAGGGGTTCCCCGGGTGGCTCAGTCAGTTAAGCATCTGCCTTCGGCTCAGGTCATGATCCCAGGGTCCTGGGGTCGAGCCCCACATCGGGCTCCCTGCTCAGTGGAGAGCCTGCTTTTCCCTCTCCCTCTGCCTGCCTCTCTGCCTACTTGTGCTCTCTCTCTATTTCTCTGTCAAATAAATAAAATCTTTAAAAAAAAAAAAAAAGAATGCACAGCAGAGTAAAGCTGGCAAATTTTAAGTTGTGGTGATGGAGAACATACAGAAGATAAAAGGAGAAAGTCAGGGACCTGAAGTTCTGTTTATTGGGTGCTCTGTGAAAGTGCTGAATGGCTATTTAGTGAGAGGACCATCTAAAAAATATGGGTGGGTCTATCTTTTGAATTGTGTCACGGGAAGCATTTAAATAAAAGGTATTGGAAATCGCAAGACCAATACTGAAAAACAGGTTCACAATAGTTAGGAAGAGGTCTTCAGATCCTCTGACCTGCCCAGAAAATGCTCGAATAGTTTTCTTGAGTGACTAAAGTAAGTGGCTTTGACTTTGTTGGCTCCTATTTCTTGCTATTTACTAAATTAACACATTATTGTCTGAATGCAGTCTGTGCTTATTCAACTGCCCCACATTGTTGTGTTTAAGAGTTGTTTACTGATGAAATAATTAGATGTACAGAAGATTCTGCTTATTGGAAACCCTTTGGGATATGGTAACTTGAATCTATTAACTAATTCATAGAGTGACAAAAAGCCCTGGGGGGAAAAAAACGTATTAAAGGAGCTTCTTTCACTTTTTATTTCCTCATCCAATTCAAATTTTTAATCTGTGATAAGGTACAATCTGAGACTCTAGATAAAGAGGTTATTTTATATATAAAGATCTTGGCCAAAAAAAAAAAAAAAAAAGAAACCCACAAAAAACCCCAAAAAACGATCTTGGCTAACCTTCAGTAAGTGCTTTTTGTTGATTTAGCAGAAGCATTGCTCCTTTGACTTTTTGTTTGGTCTCTTGGGACTAAGTGTTACAGGGATTACTTGAACTCTCAAGTTCAGAGCTCAAGTGGATGTTGCGTGTAAATGCAGTATCACATGGAACAATGGGGTCTTGGAGTCTACCGAGGAAGAGCCATGAGCTCAGAATTAGTTCCTTCCAAACTAGCCTCCTAAATACAAGGCACCTAAATCAACCTCCAAAGAGACCTCCTGTGGCACAGTGACCCAATGCTGTGACTTGTAGAGTGGAGGTACTGGTTCACTGTTCAAAAGGAAATAATTATAGATGGTTACTAAACAGTACAAAAACTCTAGGAAACAGCTTTCCCTGAAGAGATCTGAATACCATGGTTTATATAATACCGGGTTCTAAATAATGTCTTTCATCTTTAAAACTAAAAATAATGCTTCTTACAAAGATTATTTACACGGGGGCGCCTGGGTGGCTCAGTTGTTAAGCGTCTGCCTTCGGCTCAGGTCATGATCCCAGAGTCCTGGGATCGAGCCCCGCATCAGGCTCCCTGCTCGGTGGGAAGCCTGCTTCTCCCTTCCCCACTCTTCCTGCTTGTGTTCCCTCTCTCGCTGTGTCTCTCTCTGTCAAATAAATAAAATAAAATCTTTAAAAAAAAAAAGATTATTTACATGAAAAATATATATATACACAGTTTATATGGGTGAAATAAAATTAATAAACATATTTTATAATTTGGAATTTATAATTTTATTTTCCCCTTTTTGTACTTGTTGTTTCACTAATGCACAGAACTGGATCAATGCCAGCCTCAAGGTTGGCACCTAATAAATAATGATTGATAGGTGGATTGATTGCTTCTGCCAACCAAGGAAAACAATGGCTGATATGGCTTTATGTAAGATGCCTTTCAAATAAGACAATCTATCCATTTAATATCAGTTTTGCCTCCAATTAAAAAAATGAATATCAAGGTGACTGAAGAGTAAGATTATTTCTGGTTCAAAATATGTCATAATTTTATAAATAATACATCATTTCAAAAATTATTCAAAGAAAAGTGGAGTGATTTGGTCTGCCCTATTCATTAAGTAACAATCAAGATAAATTCTACATTGGCCCAATAGATAAATTGTTATTTGGTATAAAGTTTTCTTTAAAAGAAAATTGAGGTTGAAGGGAGAATTCTGTATATAAATAAAGCTTTTTTATTATGACACATATATTTAGTACAAATAGCTAGCATAGCCCACACAAATCTACATCAGAGAACTGTTTTGTTCAGTGTATTCATAAATCATCAGGAATTGGAAGTTAAAATTAAACTTAATAATTTAACAAATAGTATAAAATAAGAATGTATAACAAGCACAAAGAATGATAGAGAGAAAATGAAAGCAGTATTTCTATGATGAAAAAATACATGCATAAATTGATTGGATCTGCTTGGTCTATTCCAGCTGGTGCCAGCACATTTCATATTATGATCATGTCCTGTAATAAAAACTTTGAAATATTTGGATTGTTCACCTAGGGCTCTTTCTTCTTCTTTGCGTGATTCTAATTTTGACTTGGTCTGCATCAGTCCCCTGGACTTGTTTTGGTAGTAGTATAAACAAGATGTTCATTTTGTAGGAGTGAAGATTCACTAAAAGATTTTAATCTAGTGGAGGATCATGACAAGATTTGCATTTTAGAATGATTCACCTTGTATTTTCGGAGGTGGATTGTAGGGTAACCTAGGGGCATACTGACAAATTAAAAAGTTATTTTAATGCTAGAAATGATAAGGACTTGAACTAAGGCAGGTAGAGAAGGAGTGGAGAAAATGGGATAAATTAAGAGTTTGTAAGTACAAGTATTTACAAAACTGGGTTAACAACTAGAGATAAGAAGTGATTTAAAAAAAAGGGGGGATTCTAAGATGAATGTAGACATTTTTTTTGGTGTGTGTGTGTGTGTGTGTGTGTGTGTGTGCCTGTTTTATATACCAATGTTCCTATTCCAAGTTCCCAGAATAGTGACTGGCACATAGAAATCACTCAATAAATATTTACTGGAAAAAATGAATAAATGAATAGATGACTTAGGTAACTAGATGGAGGGTGGTGCCATGGAGATATAAAAGCAGAAACAGCATTGGGATATGAGGAAAACTGAATGTATATTTTTGGAAATATTAAGTTTTAGAAAACCTAGAAATAATCAATTTAGAATACTGGGCATCTGGATAAACAACTTTAAACCACATGATGGAGAAAGGCAGTTATTAGCATATAGCATTAGTTAATCTGGTGACCATAGTTCACATTATCTTAGAAACATAGGATGACTGGAAAGAGTAAAAGGCTAAAGGTAAATCTCCCAAAAATGCTAATATTTAAGGAATGTCTAGGAGGAAAGGGGATTGCAAATGACAGTAAGTGTTCCAAGAAGCAAGAATACCAGTAATACATGATATTGCAGAAATCTAAGGTAAAAAGGCTTCAAGAAGAAAAACATAGAACAATATTGTTAAATGCTCAAGATAGGATCAGCAAAATGAATACTGTGTATTTGGGAATTATCAGGCTCATTTGTTCATTCTTTCATCTTCATTCATTTAATGAGCTGGCATTTTGGATTATGTACCAGGTGTTTAGTTAGGCACTTTGCTAGGGACTGGTGCTACAGTGTTACAAAAGGCAGACATGGTTTCTTCTCCAAAGATTTTACCATCTAGTGAGAAAGAAAAAATGAGTAGTAAAATACATTAATGACATTGTCTTATTTATGAAATTTACTATGAAATAATACATTTTACTAAGAAAAATACATGTCATAATAGAGCTATGGAGGGATGGAGAGGTCATGTATATCAAATTGAGCAATAAAGAAAATTTTCTCTAAAGAGGTAGCCTTCAAGCTGGGAGCTGAAACATGAGAAAGAGCCAACCATATGAAGATCAGATGGAAGGGTGTTCTGGGTTGAGGGAAAACTCAGTGCAAAGTCCTTAAGGCAAGAATGTGCTTGGTGAGCTCTGGAAAATGAAAGATCGTGTGTCTGGGAGCATTGTCGGCAAGGGAGCGAATGGTGGGAGAAGGGGTCTGGGACCGGTGGGTGCTCTGCCCTATAGGGATTTATATGTCAGATTAAGAAATAATACATTATATGTTAGAAAAAAAAAAGAAGATAGTTGGAAGGGAAAAATGAAGGGGGGAAATTCGGAGGGGGAGACGAACCATGAGAGACTATGGACTCTGAGAAACAAACTGAAGGTTCTAGAGGGGAGGGGGGTGAGGGGATGGGTTAGCCTGGTGATGGGTATTAAAGAGGGCACGTATTGAATGGAGCATTGGGTGTTATATGCAAACAATGAATCATGGAACACTACATCAAAAACTAATGATGTAATGTATGGTGATTAACATAAAAAAAAGTTGACGCACACACACACAAAAAAGAAATGTGGGTTTATTCTAAGTGCAAAAGATCTAGGGATAAAACATCATTTTTATAACATTTCAAATGTGATCACTAGTTTGTTAAGAAAGGGTTAAAAAGAGACAAGTTTGGGTGTGGGGAGACTGTTTAGAAAATGGTGGCCATCATCTAGATGAGCCAATGGTGGCTTGAATTAATGTGATTCTAGTGGGGAAAGAAGAATGAATAGATGTGAGCTCTGTTTTGGAGTAGAGCTTACAGGGTGTATAAATGTGGACTGAAGGCCATATTCAATTACAATTTGCCAGGCTTTTGAAAGCACCTTTCCAAACGCCCAATTTATAATACCTTAGAGAAGTAGTTGGCAGAGCCAGAGTGCATGGCTGCCTTGGGCAAGGGTGCAGGATGGAGAGCAGGGCAACACAATGCAGGTCACTATCAAGTAGTGGTAAAGAGGTGAACTTGCTGCTCTTCAGGCTAAGCTGAATTTAAGGGTTACCCTCACAAATGGCTGAGTGGATGACTACCTCCCTGCCACATCTGCCCAGCAAATTCCAGCACAAATTAAATACTCTAGTGGGCTTTCTTAGACCTTATATGTGAATATTTGAGGTATGTTTCACAATAATATGAAACTTACTAAGTAATACTGCAAATCTATGCTTCGAAAAATTTGCTTGACCTCCTTGTCTGCTCATCAGTGTTTTATTTGACCACCTCCCTTATTTTCTTTAAAGATTATTCCAAAATTTCACCCTTTTTCCCAATCTCCCACCGAACTTTCTTTTCTTTCACTGTTGGTGATCCACATCTGAGGACTTCAGGAATGATGCTAATCAATTTCTCATCTCACTAACTATAAAATCATCTATGCCACATCCATTCTCTCATCCTTCCCTATAGTCTCAGAGACTGTCTTCCTCCTCTTGTTCAAGACAAGCAACTTCATCTTTGCCCTTAATTTTATCACCTTATCTAAAATTTCGGATATTGTTCCAACTGTCATCTCCTCTCTCTTCTTTAAAGGCCATACCCCACCTGGCCCTGTTCTTCAAATGATAATTGCCTCAAGTCTTCCTCATCAACTATAATAGCCTCTCCCCTTAATTCAAATTAAAATATTAGTTTCTTCAATATTCATTTAAAATTTCTGAGAGACATATATACTCACATGTTCAAATATATTGATCCACAATCTGATACCATTTGTTACTTGCCCATACCCATTTCTTTTTTTTTTTTTTTTAAAGCATTTCTTTTTTTTTTTTTTTTTTTTTAAAGATTTTATTTATTTATTTGAGAGAGAGAATGAGACAGAGAGAGAGCATGAGATGGGGGAGGGTCAGAGGGAGAAGCAGACTCCCTGCCGAGCAGGCAGCCCGATGCGGGACTCGATCCCGGGACTCCAGGATCATGACCTGAGCCGAAGGCAGTCGCTTAACCAACTGAGCCACCCAGGCGCCCGCCCATACCCATTTCTAACATTTGGTTTTTCTACAATCAATAAGGGTTCCCAACTGCCAAATGTACTAAATGGTTTATAGTCTTAATTTCAACAATTTCTTTTTTCTGCAAATTCTTGACTCTGAAGATCATCTCCTTTCTATTTGAAATTATTAAAGTGCTTGTATTCTAGGATACCATTATCAGATTTTTCAGTCTCGGGGCACCTGGGTGGTTCAGTTGTTAAGCGTCTGCCTTCAGCTCAGGTCATGATCCCAGGGTCCTGGGATCAAGCCCCACATCGGGCTCCTGCTCAGTGGGAAGCCTGCTTCTCCCTCTCCCACTCCCCCTGCTTGTGTTCCCTCTCTCACTGTGTCTCTCTCTGTCAAATAAATAAATAAATAAAAATCTTAAAAAAAAAAAAAAAGATTTTTCAGTCTCCTCCTTAGGCATCTCATTTTCAGTATGTCCTTTAAATGTTGGTGTCCCCAGCCTTGGACCATGACCTTTTATGTTGTACATACTATTTTAGGTTAGTTTATATAATCTCAGAGTTCTGATTATCACCTACATATGCCTGACCTCCTAATTATATATAATCTCCTTTCAGCCCCTTTAGATACTTACTGAGTGTATCTTAATAACACATTTGGCACATCTGAACTTAATATCTCCCATAAACCTGCTTTCTCCTTTATATAGATACTCTCTTTTTTTGTGTGTGTGTTTCTTTCTTTTTTTAAATAATTTTTTTTATTATGTTATGTTAGTTTTTGATGTAGTGTTCCATGATTCATTGTTTGCATATAACACCCAATGCTCCATGCAATACGTGCCCTCCTTAATACCCATCACCAGGCTCACCCATTCCCCCACCCCCTCCCCTCTAAAACCCTCAGTTTGATTCCCTGAGTCCATAGTCTCTCACGGTTTGTCTCCCCCTCTGATTTCCCCCCCCTTCATTTTTCCCTTCCTTCCTAATGACCTCCATGCTATTCCTTATGTTCCACAAATAAGTGAAACCATATGATAATTGTCTTTCTCTGTTTGACTTATTTCACTTAGCATAATCTCCTCCAGTTCCATCCATGTTGATGTGAATATTGGGTATTCATTCTTTCTGATGGCTGAGTAATATTCCATTGTATATATGGACCACATCTTCTTTATCCATTCATCTGTTGAAGGGCATCTTGGCTCCTTCCACAGTTTGGCTATTGTGGACATTGCTGCTATGAACATTGGGGTGCATATGGCCCTTGTTTTCACTACATCTGTATCTTTGGGGTATATACCCAGTAGTGCAATTGCTGGGTCATAGGGTAGCTCTATATTTAACTTTTTGAGGAATCTCTGCGCTGTTTTCCAAAGTGGTTGTACCAATTTGCATTCCCACCAAGAGTGTAAGAGGGTTCCCCTTTCTCCACAACCTCTCCAACATCTGTTGTTTCTTGTCTTGTCAATTTTTGCCATTCTAACTGGTGTAAGGTAGTATCTCAATGTGGTTTTGATTTGAATTTCCCTGATGGCTACTGATGTTGAACATTTTTTCATGTGTCAGCCATTTGTATGTCTTCTTTGGAGAAGTGTCTGTTCATGTCTTCTGCCCATTTTTTGACTTGATTATTTGTTTTTTGGGTGTTGAGTTTGAGAAGTTCTTTATAGATCTTGGATACCAGCCCTTTATCTGTAGTGTCATTTGCAAATATCTTCTCCCATTCCGTGGGTTGTCTCTTTGTTTTGTTGACTGTTTCCTTTGCTGTGCAGAAGCTTTTTATCTTGATGAAGTCCCAAAAGTTCATTTTCGCTTTTGTTTCCCTTGCCTTTGGGGACGTGTTTTGAAAGAAGTTGCTGTGGCTGATGTCGAAAAGGTTACTGCTTATATTCTCCTCTGATGACCTGTCCAGTGGCCAATATTTCTTATAGAAAGTAACTCATGGTTTCTACCTCATTCTTACCACTCAACAATTGCAGGAATTTCTACTACAGATGCCTTGGCTTTGCTGTCTCTTTACTACCATCATGGCCACAGCTCTAGACCAGACCTCCATTACCTCTGAACTACAGTAAAGTCTCCTACTTTCCTCCTTTTCCTTTTCCCAGACTGTCATTCCATTGCCAGCCCCCACCACCACTAGCACATACCTACTTCATGCCCTACACAGTAGGGCATCCAAGGCTCTCTCTGATTTGACATGGGCCTTCAATTACACCTTCATTCTTTGCTACTCTCTGTCTTGCTCTCCATGCTGCTACAACCTAAACGGCTTATGTTCCTCACAGAGGCTGGTCTACAGTTGCTCCTTATGGTTTCTCTGTTTGTAAAATCCACTTCCTATTCTTCACATAGGTCAGAGTGCAGGTATAATCTCCAAGATGATTTTCTGACCCTTCCTATCACATCCCAGGTTTGTTGGTGCTCTTTCAATGTAATTCCTGCACCACCCTCTGTAGAACTGTATTTCTTTATTTACCATATTCATATTTGTGTGCGTGCATGCATGCGCATGCACACACACACACACATTTCACCCGTTGGAGTGTAAGGACCTTGAGGGTAGGAGGTTGTGCATTTTCTCCAGAAGTTTGCATAATGCCTAAGATATAAAGATGCTCAAAAATATTAAATGAATAAACACATTAATAAATGAATATATACCTGTGACTGCTAGGGCTTTGGGTAAATACTCCGTCAAAAATACCAACAAAACAAATATGTTTTGGGAGTACTCTCTGATCTCTGACCTTTCACAATTCAAGGCTCTTTCCTTAAGCTTATGCTTTTATTTCACTTTAAGAGCCTTCTGGGTGCCACAAGCTCTTTGGGTCAGAAGGAAGAGTTAGCTGGGGAAAAAAAGATGCGTATGTGGAAGGCTATGATTTCTAGGGATGTATATCAGCCCTAAAACAACACTGAAGGAAGGAAATATTTGTTAAATCCTAGTGAATGTGGAAGTGTGTTAAGTAATGTATTTTTCATTGGGTCAATTGAGAGGACTGCAGGATCACAATCACACCCCCCCTAGACTATTGCCTTCCTGACTATTTTATCCAGGCAACACGGTTCAAGAATATTATTTGTTTCCTTTTGATTGTTAGCCATTGTGCATTAAATTTTAAGCAGCCCAAAAGGAACGCAATGCCCTACTTCTTTTGTCACTTTTTGTAGGACTTTCTATAGAACTGTGGATTCAATGATAGGTCAACAAAAGATGTCTTACAGACAGATGCAGACTGACTGACCAACTGACAGCAGGATCAGATTGTGCAAGTTTGAAGGAGGGGATAAGAAGGTATGAAACTAAGAAAAATAAAAAAACAGAGCTGAGTACCTGCACATAAGAAATATATGCATATATATCTAGGGTGAAAAAGAGATCCTCAATATAAAAACATTTAGTCTTAAGTGTCTACACAAATCAATAAAAAATGTAGAGCTTGTGCTAACTAATGTCTTCACAGAGGCTCCAGTGCCCCTCCCTTCCTGAGTCCCAAACCCCACCATTAATGGCACTAATGTCATGTATTCTGTCTATTAAATTTAGAAAAGAATTGTTCTGTCTACCTGCATGAAAAATTCATTGCTCCCTGTACTGTAAGCGGCTTTGTGTTTAATATAGGTATATCTTACTTGTCAAATTGCTTTTTGGGTTAAGAAATTTTTTTAATTCTCTGCTTTTATTTATTATCTTATTACATTTTTAACTGTTGATGTTTATTTTTTATTTGACATTCAATGAATTTTCTCTGGGCCTGCCTTTTTAGTACTGGCTGATGTTTTATAACATATTGATTCCCAATATTTTAAACTGACCCACTGTTGATATGAGGATCACACTGGGAAGTAAGATGTTTACATCTCGCTATGAATAGCAGATAAATGAAATAATAAAGGTTGTCAAAAGCTGAGGAATAAAGTAAGCCAGTTCTTGTTTGCTCTCAAGGATATATTGCTATGGAGCTTAGAACCAGCTAACTTCATAATGCACAAAGAGTGAAGTGGTTCTGGGCAGCAGGCTACTACTTTAGACATTTGAGATATTGAAGAAAAATTTTACAAAAAATACTATTCAAAATAGAGTGCTTAATATTGGTCCATCATAAAGTACTTTATTGAAAATAAAAACCTTACTATATTGGGCTCAGGAGACTTAATGCTTAAGTTTATATCCTCCCTCTGCTTTCTAGTTCTGTGACTTGACCTTGAACAAGTCATTTAGTCTGTCAGTGTCTTGGGTTTCTCACATATAAGATGCAAATAGTAATAATACATCCATGATTGTTATGAGAAGCAATAGAGTTAATGCGAGTAAGCATTTAGAATATTGCCTGGTGCATAAAAAGTGTATAATAAATGTTAGCTATTGTTATTACTACTACTAATAATAAGTCACAAGGGAATTACCTATATCCAAATTCTTTAGTTGAAGCATATTCCTTTAAACTTATTTCTGTATTTTTCTTTTGAAATAAGCACCACCTTTAACGCATAGGATATCAATAATTATCTACTTCTACTGATTCAACATGACATACCTATTTCATCAAACTAGCCTCAATTTTCCAGGAGAGTTGAATAATTCCTTCCTTTGGTTTCTCAAATAACTTAGCTCATACTCTCTTGTGGCATTTTCCATGATGTACCATAATTTGCTCATATATCTATTTCTCCAAGTAGAATGTTGATTTCTTAAGGGCAAGAGAAATATTATTCTTATTTTTACCTCCAGGATTGAGAAGATGGCTTGGTAAATAGTGATAGCTGAACAAGGTATGACTATCCCTAAATGAAATGAGTTCTAATATCATGTTTACTTGGACTTCCATTTTTCCTGACCCCTATGCCTCTCTTAGGCATTGGTTTCAAGTGCTCTGTGCCAACAGGTGTTAGGTTTTTAAAATTTGGTTTAATACAATAACAAAGTTTAGGATTAAAAGAATGACTGCATAGGTATATTCTGTAGTTCTCGTAAAGTACATACTGATTCTGACCGCAATCCTTGCCTGGACTGTGTAATCTTCCTGTCAAAGATCTTGTATTATGCTCTTTACAGTGAGTCTATTTTTATACCCTTCAAAATGGTACCAAAATTCAGCTTAAAAAATTACTTAAAAATAATTACTTTCCCTCACAAAATTCAGGCAGTCTGGTTATATGATTACAGAATTTTAGGATCTCAGAATTCAAAAGAATAGTAAAGGTCACATACTCTAGCCTCATCTCTACCCTCTTTCTAGGATAATCTCACCAGCTGGCCTCTGTTCTCTGCTTAGACATCTCCAGTGGCAGAGAGTTCACTCTCTCCCAAAGCAGCCCATTCCATCTCTGCATGGTTTTGACAGTCTCTAAGTTCTCCTTTATACTGAGCTAAGACTTTCTCCCTTGTAACCTTTACTCAGTGGCCCACCCTCTATCTCTTGAGGCATACAAAGGAAATCTAATCTCTCTTCCACAAAATAGGTCTTTAAATACTAGAAGGTGACAATAATCATGTCCTTCAAAAAAAGAAAGAATTGAACATAGCCTTTACTTCTCTAAATCTGTATGTCAAAGAGTACTTTTTGTTTCTAAAGATTCTTCTGATTTTAATATTATGTGACATACACTAACTTAGGATAAATGTCAATGAAAAACTTGTCTGAAATGCAGGGCATTTCCGAGGTATCAAAAATGGTAAGTGAGAGGAGCAGATGAAGTGAGTGACCTTCCTAGAGAGATAGTAATGGGCAATTTCAGCCAGAGACCACTCTACGCTATGATGAACCAGAAAAACTATGACATTGAACATAATCTCATATAAGAATTAGCTGATGCTAACCCTAAGAAATTACAATTTAGATACATTATGTATTAATTTCTTGGGCATATGGCATTAGCTTAAAGCTCAAATATCCTCTTTCTATTTTGAAGGTGTTGGGGGCATCATGTTCACATATGGGAGGAAGAAAACATGCATTATCGCTCTCCCTAAATTCCTTCTTGGAGCTGTTTTTTTTTAAAGTACATGTTAAAATTTATTTCATTTCAAAAGTGAAATGTCCGAACCAGAAGATACAGAATCTAACAACAGCCAAGTTTTAATGAGACCTGATCTTCAAAAAGAGGCAAGCTATATGTGTATTATGCTTAGTTGAATTTCATATGCTATAAAGAAGTAATAATAAAAGTGATTCTGAGGCAATACAGGAAATCTGTACACATACAAATAAAAAGACATTGATACTGATTGTGCCTGGCTTAAGTATATATAGATGTGCATAATATGTACATATTCTATACACTGAGACTGATGTATATTTGGCTTTATTCAGTGTTTGTCAAGTGCTTTTTTTTTTTTTACACTATGATTCATTTCATTGTCTACTAGATTTTAGGTTTCTGAAATAGTCTTTTACTGAACCTAGTCAGAAACCAGGAAGGGAACTAGGAATCCAAATCGTTGGAGCAGTTTCTATTGTAGTCTAATCTACTCTCTCAAATGCTGTGGTCAGATAAAAACCATGAAAGAAGAATAAAAATAATGACAGCATTTTTTGCTTTTCAAATGGTACTTCTTATAATAGTGCTGCAGTTTTGAAACATTTTATTTGTTCTGTATTAATATATATTTCCAAGCCCTTAAACTTCTGAGAAAATGAATTAAAAGGGATATGCTTTCTTGATTGGTATGTGAGAAACCCCATGGAATGTGTAATACAAAAAGCTACATAGGCAAAATGTTTTATAAGCATGTTTAAAAGGGGAATCTATCAAGCCATTTCTATATGCTCCTGATTGCTGGCTTGTGTGCTGTGAAGAACAAAACTTCAACTCAAAATGCAAATCATACAGGAATCGTAAAAAGGCACAACCCAACCCTGCTATCACAGTAATTAAGATTTTCAAAGTAAAATTATTTTCTTCTTTTTCTCTCTCTCTCTCTTAAAAAAAAAAAAAAAAGGCAATTTAATGGGCCTAACAATTTTGGGATGCTTTTAGTAAAGGATGTTGCAGGTAAAATTTATCCCACATTTATAAAAAAAAAAAATAATCCCCTTTTTGGTACATATTAAGTCCCTCCCTTAATTAAGCCTTCTGGGGTTTCAGTGTGTTGATCTCATTTTAGACCAAGCTCAGCACAATTAGACACACTGAGGAGATGGGAGATAAGCAGTGTATACAAAAACATTTCAGACACAAATGTTTCATCCTGCAAGGCCCCAATTTTCCCTTTCCATTTTTAAAAATCTGGGCTCAAATAAAGAAAAGAAAAATTGATTATTTTCAGCTTGTCATACATCTCATTTGGAGTGGGTCAGACCTCCCCATTCACAATTACCACTAGTTAATCTTATCAAAGAAAAATTCAATTACATTTATCAAGGTTATTCCATAGACTCAAGCTATTGCTTTAAAAAAAAATGGATTTCAGTGTTAAGGATGTTAGCATTGTATGTTCCCTCAACTTTAAAATAAAAATAAAAAATAAATAATTAAATCTTGCTTTTACATCCATATTATTAATACAGGCTTGTAATAAAGTAATATATGACAACTTTGTAAAAAGGATTATTAATACGTAGATTATGGAAGTTTAGGAGGGAGGCTCATAACTGTTAATAGACTTCAATTCTCAGCCTACACTGACATTTTAAAAAATCTAGTTTCAAATTTGATAACAGATTACCAGCTAGGCTGGAAGCCAACCACCTGATTAAGGCAATTTAAATGCTTGCAAAGTGGTGAGATTAAAATCAAATAAGTGCCGATTTTTTTTCCTGCTTCACTTATCTTTCCCTGGATTCGTTCCTTAACTACCAGGTGGTGGAGGACTCTGGGTAATTTTCCTCTGCGCCAATTACCCCAGGATGGTTTTTAGGGTGAAGCAGAATAATTACTGCACTATCAATCCAAAATGGGCTGCTTAATGTGTTTAAGAGAGATTTTGAGCCTTAGCAGGGAGGCTGCCTGAAGCGTGCTCTGCTCGCGGTGCCAAAGCCCGCTCGGCCTACTCGGATAGCTAACCGTTCAGTGAGAAGGCAGCACACACCCAAGGTGAAAGAAAACAAGGAAAACTCCTGGGAAGCTGTGGGAAAGTTAATGAGCTGCTTCCAACGTGTGGCAGGCTGCAGTTCGCAGGTGGCTGACAAAGCTAGGCAGGTTAAGAAAATAATATTTATCATCCAGCTGCCAGGACTGTCTTTATCAAAACTCTTTCTAAAATCCATACAAGAAGAAGAAAAACGGGCTTGAAAAAAAATTTGAAGAGAAACAAAAACAAAAAGCCCAAAGCAGCTGTGATTCAAATGCTCTTTGGGTTGTTGATGGGTTAGAAAGAAAGCGCGAGAGAGCGATTGAATCTGACAGCAATTTTTAAACATTTTCCTGCAAATAAATGGAAAACAACAAACAACTAAATCTGATTATTTATTTAAAAATTAAAATTAAGCTGCAACTTTGAAACGACACTACTAAATTCTATTTTGTAGCAACCTCAAATTAACATCTTCCATCTGTTGAGCATGCTCTGAATCTCCTTAATTATCATTATTTGAATGTAAATTTTGAGTTTTAGCCAGGTTGTCCAAAGAAGCCCAATGTTAATTTAAAAGAAAAATAGAGAAATCGTTATCTGTAAGGGGGCTGCTGCTGTTTCTTCCATTTAGTTATTTCTTTATATTGGTCTTTAAATGATCTGTGCCTTCTCTGTTTTCAGTGTGGCGAGGGTTTTTCTTTTTTTAATTATTTAATCAAAGATTGATTTATGATTTAGCTTAACAGATGGTTCGTGATAATGTGAGTCAAAGCGTTTTCAGAGAAATTCTGCATTTGAAATTGTGTGTGTGTGTGTGTGTGTGTGTGTGTAAATGTTTCTGTTTTTCTGGATCCACATTCCTATCTGTGTATGTATCTGGAAGTCAGAGCTTCTGAATGCTGATCCCAATAGGGCAGTATTCCATATGAAACTGATTTATCAATGCAACCATTCCTGGTTCCTTACCTTGGTAATCAGTTTCATCTGCAGGGGGAAAAAGATAAATGAGGATTGAGGGAAACGCATGCTGTCCTGTGTTCTAAGTACACATGTTAAACTACGTGTTGGAAAGAATATCATGAACTTCGTATTGGTAGGAAATGAACTCCTATCTGTTCTGACAGATGCTCTGGTTTATATGGAAAAGTATTTTGTAAGGCTCACACACAATCCATTTAAGATTATCACATTAAACCATATTTACTTCAGAGGTCTGTAATAATTACATATGCACTTGAAAATCCCCAGGACTTTGGCTGCTGTGTCACAGATTTATACTCAAACATTTTCATTTGATGTGCAAAGTGAGAAGTACTCTTTAGTGGCAAGACAATTATCTGATTCTACTAATAAATGACTGCACTAGTAGTCATTTTTAATTGAACAATTATAGGATATTGCACTGTCAGTTGATTATAGAAGTCATTTCATAAATGTCAAAAATCTCTTTAAATGAATTATGAAGCTCCAAAATAACTCCGGCAATCAGCCAGCAATAACACAATAATCTGTTTACCCTGTTGTCAGCTGAACTCTTACCATTTTGTTGAGGGGGAGATGCTAAGAGGAAAAGCAGAGCACCGTGTAGGGGAACCTTTTCTTAGGGATTAAGCTTAGCTGGAGCTGAAGCAACCACCTAGGCTTTGATTAACATAGATTTTGAGTGTTCTTAAGAGTGTGTCCATGTAGAAAATGTATCACAAAATTAAGTCATTCAGCAAATGCACACGTTACAAATGTAGATGTGTGTTCCATTGAAATATAGATGTGTGTTCCATACATGCGTGTTCCACTGAGAAATATTCAAGGTGAGTTGATCCATGGACACTGTGTTAGAAACTCTAGGGCTGGCCCACTGCTTACTAGAACTCTGTGCCTCACATTCTTTTGCTTTGGTTCCTTCACCTTAGTCCTTTCTGCCAATTATACTTGAGTTGAATCTTCTGAATGCTTCTTTAATATCCATCATATTTTATTTTAAAAATATATCCCAGAAGAAGTGTTATTCTTAATATCACACAACAGATAGAATGCTGCCCTGCTGTTTTCAGTTTCTTGTACTTTTCTATTGGCACAGAATGTGTGTGGACGCCTCTCTGGATATAATAATGTCACATTTTCAGCTGGCAAGGGTGAAGCCAGAATAAACTAATTTTCACTTTAAAAAAAGCTGTACTGACAATACAAGTTTCTAAGATTTAAAATGCAATTTTATTACTAAATATACTTTTATAATACATGGCATGTATTTCCTTAAAAGTATACTCTAATTTTGCAAAAAAATAGTTATTTAATATATAATTTTGACTTGCCATCTTTTCATATTTTTTTTGAGAGAGAGAGAGGAGGGTGGGGACAAGAAGAGGGAGAGGAAGAGAGAGAATCCTAAGCAGGCACCATGCACAGTGCAGGGCCCAAAATGGGGTTCGATCTCACAGCCCTGAGATCATGACCTGAGCTGAAATCAAGGGTCTGACGCTTAGCCAACTGAGCCACTCAGGTGCCCCCATCTTTTCATATTTATTGCTTTCCACTTAATAGCACTCTTTAATATATTAGCTGTGCCTTTATTTTTCTATGGATGTCAACAATGTGACTTATAAGCAAAAATGTCAGTGTTTTCAGATGAAGATATCTTTATAAAGTTCTTTGTGGAATACAATTTTCAAAAACAAGAAATAAAACCTTGATTTGTTATTCTATCAGTTTGGGATTATTTACTTCAAGCTCTTTTTAACTGAATTCATTCATAAATTTTACCTTAGAGCCATCTGAATAATCATCATTTTACTGTCCCTCACTTAACATATATGGAGGACACAGAATAATGCCTCATTTTGTTTTTTTTAGGTTGCACATTCATCAGTGAATGAAAACACAGCAGACAAATTTCTTGGTTACTAAAATATTCTCTTGAGTTGTCTTCCCTACTTTCCTTAGCATTTCTCAAGATTATGCAATATACATTTCCAAATTTCTAACAGAGAATAAAATGAGTCTATCAAAAAGTAAATTGTCATGCATTGAGAAAACCCCAAGAATAGAGAAAGGAAAATTATTCAAAAGCCTAGATAAGTGCTACAGTACGTATGTATGGATAGGATTGGATGACCCTTATTTCTAAAAAGACGAGACCAACTATACCTGTGGTCCTATAGTTCTCTTACCATGTTTACCACTGGCAGTGGAAGCAAAGAAAACTCAAAGGAGCAAAGAAAAGCATCTGTAGATCACACATGGTGTCTGGAGAGAGCTAAAGGAAAAAGAAAAAACAAAAACATATGTGGGTGCGTGGCAGATTAAAAAATGGCTTGAATGGCTTTGCTGGTAACATGGGTAATAACCTTAGATGACATGTTACTCATCTGACCTGTCCCTACATTTTTATCCAATGTTATGCAAACTATTGCCTTAGAAAAATCTTTTGAAATTGGTTGCTTAAATAGTTCTTCAAGGTTTACACAAACTTAAATGAAAACCATTACACTTAAACTCCTATTTACTGATAGTAAAAGATGGATACTCTGTTAACTGTTACTATACCACATTGTTTTCTCTATTTTTAAAGAAATGAAATATACTAATACAGTATTCTATTGAATTTGACAGCAATATTGTTAGATACACTATCATTTTATGTAACACCAAGGAAAAAATTCTGTTAAACATGCCAGTTGTAACACATCTCGATATAAAAGATGTTAGAATCTGAAAAAAAAAGTACCCCTTAGTTTTACTAAAATAAGGTAGCAGTATCATAACACAATCAATGACTTAAAAGGCATTTCAGTGTCTTAGAAAGTGGTAAAATCACAATTATCACCAAAAAATATTCTTGGAAAATAGAGTAAAAAATACATTGTTTTTATATATTTTTAATAAGTAATGCTTTACCAAAAAAAAAATTGGATTTTATCATACATTATGTTTCTAGTCTTAAATTATAAACTACATTTTTCTTTATTGCTGTTAGGCAACACACACGTATGCACACACACACCTATATGCATGGAAGTATACAGTTCAAACATATATATACACACAAGTCTACATACTTTGTCACAGATGTTTTGTAAGTCTTAATGAAATAAATCAGGAGTCAGATTTTAATAAATCTCTATTGATAAATAAATTGTAAATCTAAGAATAGAAAGTAATTTGCATACAAAGCAATGAGGAGGTAAAATTGAGAAAATAGAAATTTTATTCTCATTAATATTTGTCTGATTTTTCCTTTACAGGATTACTTTTCTTTAGTATTTTCCTACTTTACCCCCCCAATGTAGTAACCTCAAACAAAGGTAAAATGTATGCTTATTTTTACCAATATTATATTTTTAGTCCTACCAATGGAAGAAAGCATTTTAAGCCTGGAGGGTAGTAAAAAAAAAAGACAACTTTTTTTTTTTTTTTTTTAATGCAATCACATAGAGTGTTGCCTTACAATTTGAGCATTAAAATATATGTCAGGGATTCAGGAAACATAGACTGATGCAATCAAATAGTTACTATATAAACCTTTCCTCATCTTTTAAGGGCTGAAGAAAATGCATATATAGAAAAAGTTATTAAGAAAAAATAGCTAGGATAGATGGGATTTTAAAGCATTTGTAAGAAGCTAAAATGCAATGAATTGTGTATTATAGGCAATATTTAGAGATCCTTCGGTATTATTAAAAGCTACAAAGAACATTTTCCTTCTAAAAGTCCATTTTTAAAATATTTTTGTCATAAAACTGAAAGAATAATTAAGAGAATTGAGCTGTTTAGTTTTCAATTTCTGAATGTTTAATTGAAACTCAAGTGTATCATATGCTGTCATTCTAAGGCTTTTTAAAAGAGGAGCAATAATTAAAACAGAAACAAAATGCAAGAACATGTGATACATTCAGAGAACCAGTCCAACTGGGAAATAAGTAGTCTTTGCCCTTCTTTGCTTTCTACTTTCACTTTTCTCTGACTTCTTCCTATTTTTTTGCTCCGTTTCCCCTTTCTTTGACCACACCCAGCCTCTCTGCTTTGGTGTGCCACCATATTCATTCATATTGTCTATTAGTACCTCCTGTCTCTGACTTTTCTCTTTGTGCGTCATGCTCTGTGCTCTATATTCTGTTTTTAAAGCTTTCTCTAAATAACTAAAGTCTATCAGTAAAATAATTCGAGATAACATATTGGTGTGAATCAACATTTAATATTTACTCTTATAACAGCTTAGCATTTTGACAGAGGATCTGTTAAGAATATGTGCTTTATCTAAAAAAATAAATACTTAAGCTAGCTTTTCAGAAACAGGGACAATCTAGTGGTTGGTTAAGTTTGTCCTCAAGTTTGTTGCCTAAAATTTCTCAGGCTATAGGTATGTTTCCTTACTTTTCATTCTAGCATTTTCAATTCTTTCCTGGACATTTTTGTAGGTCATCTTGATTGTCTTGTAGGCATTTCAGTTTTAACATAGAACCAAACAAGCTCATTCTCTTACCTACTGAAATCTTTTCTTCCTTCTGTGGAAGGTTAATTTCTTGGTTAATAGCACCATTCCCTGCTCTGTCAGCTTTGCTAGAACTGTCTGATTTGCCCTCTACCCATCTTCCTCTCCTTCAGCCCCTACTCTCTTTCAGCTCAGCAGACCACAAGTCCTATAGATTCATCTCAGAATTATTTCTTGAATTTGACTCCTTCTATCTGCTTCTACTGACATTGACTTAATTTTAACAAGTAACTCCTCTTAATAGATTACTGCACTGGGTTCCTAAATTTTGTTTGTTTTTTCCTCACTGTGTGACATGCTTACCATCTAATCTGTCACTATAAATTGCTTTTATAAATGCCAATAATATGTTTCTCTTTTGTTTGAGAATTAGGCTTCTCATCATTTTTATTTTGAAGTCTAATTACTTACACATGGAGTTAAAAAAAAAAAAAACAACTTTCATATCCAGGCTTAGATGTCCTTTTCAGTCTAGATTTTTGCAAATAGCCCATTCAACCCTTATTCCAATCTAGCAGAATGCTTGCTATTTTCCAAAAAAAATATGTTGCTCTTCCTTTAATTCTAGCCTTCTTAGGCTACTTGCTTGCCTAAAATGTACCACACTTACTGACAAATTCTTTCTCATCTTTTAAAATTTATTTCAGATGTCACTTCTTCTGCAAAGGTTTTCTTTACTCTCCCAGGGAGTTGATATCCCTAACTTAGGCATTAATCTTACTGTATTTGCTATGGGAGTATATCCCCCCACAGCCAAGTCCCATCCCCCAGTACAGACACGGGCTTTCCCATATTTTAGAAGATAAATAGGAATGGTATTAATCAGAGCTCGGTGATCAGGGTGATGTGAGGTGAAGGAAAGAGCAGCTAGAATGATTCCCAGATTTCCCAATAAGAGAAAAAGTAAAGGGGAGGAGATTGAACATCTGGATTTAGCTAATCTCAGTACATCAAAGTATATTTCCTTCACATAATTAGATACAGTTGACTGAAAATTTCATTTTAAGGGCTAGATCAGATGTTGGCAGTTTGTTTGCTTGTTTGTTTGTTTGTTTAAAGTTTGTAAAGGGCCAAACAGTAAGTATTTTTAGCTTCGAGGGCCATATGTTCTTGGTTGCAACAGTTCACATCTTCCTTTGTGGCATAAAAGCAGCCATAGAAAATGGCTTTTGTAAAATATTTATGAAAACAAGTGGCAAGCCAAAGGCGGCCTACAGGCTATAGTTTGCTGACCCCTGATTTGGATAATTGAAGTTCTCAGTGTATATGGGAAGTGTCATCAGAGTGGATGAGATTACTCAGGGAAAGTTTGGAGAGGGAGAAGATCAGTGTGTCATTGGATCAGGAAGAGTGGAATCCATGAAGAAACCAGAAAGTAAATGGTCAGAAGATGCCAGAAGTGTTGGAAAACAAGAAAAAGGATTGTTATGGAAATTGGATAATGGGATTTTCAGATTAATTGTGTTAAATGAGGTAGAAAGCTTTAGTAAATATGGGCAAAAAGAAAGAAAAATAGATCATTGACTTGATTTTGCAATGAAGTAATTATAAGTCACCTTAGAATGAGAAGTTTCAATAGAGGGTGGGGGCAGATGTCTCTTTGCAGGACGAGGGGCAAATGAAAATATAAAAGGGAAACCAATGACTATTCATTACACTCTGAAGAAGCTTGGCTTAAGTAAAATACTGGGTCAAGGTAGGGAGTTTTTGTTTGTCCTAGCTTTGCATTGTCCTTTGACCATCTGTATAGATTTTGGCAGGGGATGAGGTATACATTAATAATTATTCATTGTTACTGCTGGCAAAGTCTTTAAAATCTATAATTAACATCTGTGTTACTTCCCATGCTGGCAAATTGAATGTTTTAGAATTTTAAGGGTCTAGATTAAGAATTCTTTATTAAAGCTTGTTCACTGCTAGTCTTTACTTCTCTTTCCTGGTTGCCCTGAGTCTGTCAGCTTTTCTTCAAGCATAGCTGATATCTTTTAAAACTCTTTTTCCAGAATTGATGTGACTCCGTTCTTCCATGACATCCTTTGCATGATCTGCTTCTGTTCTTGTATTTTCTCGAGTTATGTTAATGAGAATTCATAGAGGTGCCCTATCTGAGATGCCAGTTTCTTAAACTTTGATATTTGATAAAAGGACTATACTTTTTTTTATTATTATGTTATGTTAATCACCATACATTACATCATTAGTTTTTGATGTAGTATTCCATGATTCATTGTTCGCGTATAACACCCAGTGCTCCATTCAGTACATGCCCTCTTTAATATCCATCACCAGGCTAACCCATCCTCCCACCCCCCTCCCCTCTAGAATGCTCAGTTTGTTTCTCAGAGTCCATAGTCTCTCATGGTTCGTCTCCCCCTCCAATTTCCCCCCCTTCATTTTTCCCTTCCTGCTATCTTTTTTTTTTTTTTTTAACATATAATGTATTATTTGTTTCAGAGGTACAGGTCTGTGATTCAGCAGTCTTACACAATTCACAGCGCTCACCATAGCACATACCCTCCCCAATGTCTATCACCCAGCCACCCCATCCCTCCCACCCCACCCCCCACTCCAGCAACCCTCAGTTTGTTTCCTGAGATTAAGAATTCCTCATATCAGTGAGGTCATATGATACATGTCTTTCTCTGATAGACTTATTTCGCTCAGCATAATACCCTCCAGTTCCATCCACGTTGTTGCAAATGGCAAGATTTCATTCTTTTTGATGGCTGCATTAATATTCCATTGTATATATATACACCACATCTTCTTTATCCATTCATCTGTCGATGAACATCTTGGCCCTTTCCATAGTTTGGCTATTGTGGACATTACTGCTATAAACATTGGGGTGCATGTACCCCTTCGGGTCCCTACATTTGTATCTTTGGGGTAAACACCCAGTAGCGTGATTGCTGGATCGTATGGTAGCTCTATTTTCAACTTTTTGAGGAACCTCCATACTGTTTTCCAGAGTGGCTGCACCAGCTTGCATTCCCACCAACAGTGTAGAAGGGTTCCCCTTTCTCTGCATCCCCGCCAACATCTGTCGTTTCCTGACTTGTTAATTTTAGCCATTCTGACTGGTGTGAGGTGGTATCTCACTGAGGTTTTGATTTGGATTTCCCTGATGCCGAGGGATGTTGAGCACTTTTTCATGTGTCTGTTGGCCATTTGGATGTCTTCTTTGGAAAAATGTCTGTTCATGTCTTCTGCCCATTTTAAAAGGACTATACTTATCAATGAGAGTCAGGCCATATACTCATAATCAATATAAATGTGAACTTGTATGTAACAACATCCTCAAAAATGTACTAGAATCTTACAAAGAAAGGTTCAACATGTTGAAATTCTCTGGAAAAAAATAATTATATATTTAATAGTCAAAATATACTTATGACATAAATATTCCCACCGTCCCACCATTCTGCCCTGTCCAAATACAAATTGAAGTTCAGAAAAAGTTGTATGTTGAAGATAGCAGTGTGGTACCAACATGTGTTCTGTACCCATCTTATGGAAAGATAATATATTTATTATTTTTGAATTATTTATTATCTATGAATGGAAAACTATAATGAACAATTATTGAGTACTTAACTTTATGCCAGGCTCTATTCTAAGCTCTTAATAGGTGTTAACTTATATAATTCTCATAATAGACCTAAGAAGCAAGTGAAAACACTGAGGTCCAGAGAGGTCTGTAATTGACCCCAGGTTACACAGGAAGACAGTAGTGTTGCCAGGATTCAAATCCAGGGAGATGGCTCTAGAACCTTACCTCTTGACAATATGATAGTAAGTGTTAACATGGGGATGAATATCTACTGGAATATTATTAATTCATTTGAGAGGAAGAATCAAAAGTGACTCTTAAATTCCTTTTCTAATGATATAATGTTCCCTGTAGTAATAAAGGTCCAGGCTGTTCTCTTCAATTTCCCCTGAGTCTCTGAGACACTATCCCTAAAAGCCTAGTCAGTATTTCTTACTACACTGTTAAAGTAGCAAGAGGCTTTCAAAATTTCTCAATCACACTTGAATCAGAATTCTTATTAGAAAGTACACTTAATGCTCCAGGACATTGTAACCCTGGTGGGGATTTTCTGGCTTATCAAATTTCAGAACAAACAGATTCCATTTGAAAATTACAGAGAAAGTGTGACAAAGTGACCTCCCTACAGTCCCTACTCCTCTAGTTTTTCCCCATTCCACTTAAATTCTCCCTTTTCCATAAAGTCCTCTTGTTGCTGGTGTTTTTAATTGCATTATCTATAGTCCAGAAGATTGGGAGGAAGTTTAAAATACCATGAACCAACCAGCAGGGCTCAAGAATAAGGAGGGACCAAGTATCAAAATGATTCCAGTGAGATCACCATTAAAGGTGGATAAGAGGTAGAGGCCGTTCTCCTAAGGCCTGAAAAGTGCATCTGCTAGTCTTCATCTTTCTGTCTTGTTTCTAAAATAATGCACTAATGACATATAAATACCTCCCCCAACCCTTTTCTCCTTCTCATCTATAAATATACATACATACATCTACTACAAAATGTTCTGTTGAGGGGCAGCTGGGTGGCTCAGTCGGTTAAGTGTCTGCCTTCGGCTCAGGTCATGATCACAGGGTCCTGGGATCAAGCCCTGCATCGAGCTCCCTGCTTACCAGGGAGTCTGCTTCTCCCTCTCCCTCTGTCTGCCACTCTCCCTGCTTCTGCTCTCTCTCTCTCTCTGTCAAATAAATAAATAAAATCTTAAAAGAAAATGTTCTGTTGAGATTTCCTCTAGGTTGCGGGCCCACAGCTACAGTTGATTAATTCACTCAGAAAAAAAAAATATATGATACCTTTGTTAAAGAGTACATCTAAGCTACTCATATAAGGACGTCCTTGTGAAAATACCCTAGTCATTTGGAATACTGCCTTTCTAGGACATTTTTTTCCCTATCATTCAAGAAAATATGTTACATGAAACCAACCCCTCTACTCATATTATTTTAGAAAGAAATTTAATTAACAGAAAAAAATCAAAATAAATATAATTAGCGTTAAGCAAGTAAGCAGTCAGTGATACTGAGAATCCTTGGGTTCATATCAGTCTTTAAATGTCCATTCACCTCATTTATGTCATTGATTACAGGAAAGATAATCCTCATTACCTTAACAGTGATCTTAGCCATGTTCGTTATTTCCTAGTTTAGACATGCATCACCAGACTTTTCTGTGCACTCCTCTGAATAAGTGACACTGATGCGGGTCTAAGGTGAGGTGTGAGGTGTGAGGTATGAGGTGAATTGCCCACCTGGGTGTGCAATCTGCTGTTTGTGCCTACTCACTTCTATGGCCTCTGCTGACATGAAGTACATGTTTAATATGAAGAAAGTAGAGAAAACTTGCTCCCAGACAAATCCCAGTGATGCTGTCTCTATTTTTTTCTTCCTTAGTATATAAAGACATTTTTTTGGTAAGAGTCTTTACATACTAAAGAAGAAAAACTACATTCTGGGTATCACAACCCCTCCCCCCAAAAAAGACCTAATAAATTATGCTCTTTTTTTTGGAGAGAGAGAGAGAGAGAGAGATGGAGAGAGGGCACAAGCAGGGAAGAAGGCAGCAGGAGAGGGAGAAGCAGGCTCCCCACTGTGCAGGGAGCTGCACGTGGGGCTATCTCAGGACCCTGAGATCACGGCCTGAGCTGAAGGTAGACACGTAACCTACTGAGCCACCCAGAGGCCCCTATGCTGCATTTCTTATACATTACCTCAAAAACAATAATACAGGTTTGCAGCCTTTATATTCTAACATAAGCTTATATTCTGGCTGACGATTGCAGGAAACTGGTGGAGAAAAACAGAATAACCTGTTCAAGGAGGTGGGCAAGAAGAACCAAAACATTGGTTGATGAATGAAAGATTAGCAAGAAAGATAAGAGAGACCAGAATGGTGGTCAGTTAAGTGGCTGTTATAATGAGAAGAATGGAAATCAATAAGAAATTTATTATAAACAAAGAGACCAAATCACATTCTCAATATTAGTAGGTGCAAAACCAAAGCAAATGACAGCACTGAGATATTTCTTCTGTATATTGATGTTAAAACAGAAATGCCAGAGTGAATACTTGAATTTTATATAAGTGTTTAAAATTCATAAAATTCATAAAATTTAAAACATTTAACACTAAATGTTTACATATTCTAATTTAAAATGTATGACATATGGGGCACCTGGGTGGCTCAGTCAGTTAAGCATCTGCCTTTGGCTCAGGTTATGATCTCACGGTCCTGGGATCAAGCCCCGTATCAGGCTCCCTGCTCAGCGGGTAGTCTGCTTCTCTCTCTCTCTTTGCTGCTCCCTCCACCACCCGCTCATGCTCTCTGTCTCTCTCTCTTTCAAATAAATAATAAATAAAATCTTAAAAAAATGTATGACATATTACAAAGCCTCAAGGAACAATGTAAAGATACAAGAATATGTGATAAAGACATATTATTATTATGCTATAAACTTTTAGCAAATACTGAACATGATGCTCCTTTTGTCTTCAGTCCTTTCCACTGAGTGATGTCTTCAGAGTGGTCCTACTGATGTTGTTGGTTAGGTCCAGCTTCAGCTGTGTCCAAATCCTGCTGAGCATCATTAATGGAGCATTCAGGTCCATGAACTCTGGCTTTGACCTGTGGTAATTTATATTTCACAACCTTCAATCTGGAAAGAGGATAACTCTGTTCTCCATCTGATTTTGGTGTGGTTCCTCCTTCCATCTCTAAGTGCATCATGGAATTTTCTCCCCAAATCTGAGATCAGCCTTTAATTGAATGAGAGAAGAAAAGCAAAATGAGTATGAGGAGGATGGTAGTAGTAGGAACTGAATAGCAATAATGGGTTGGGAGGGTATGTGGAGAGGTGTTTTGAAAGTGGACTGGGTGATATTCAGCAAAGGGGAAGGGTGTAGGGAAATGAAGCTGAAGCAAGAAGGGTGAATAAAGCTGTTGCCTGATGGCTGAATGTCTGGAATAGCATTGCAACATGCATAAACATATACATATTGGTATCTTGATCCTAAAAAATGGCAAGTTATATCTGAATATTGGAAGCTAGTAATGCAATACTAGCCACAATATTTTGGGACAGAAAACCCAAAAATGCCAAAGACTATCTGAGGTTTTAGATTTTAAGGATGCATGTGATAATGTAATATTTGATGATCTTGATCCTAGAGAGAACATTAAGTTTTGGGGCCAGCATGCATTTGAGAATTTTTCTTTCAGTCAAAGGATAGCTTCAAGTAACAGTGAATCTTTCCATGTAATAATTATTTTAAAAACAATTTCTCAGTAACAAAAACATTTTTAAAGGGGAGAGAGAGAGTGTGTGTACAGGAGAAGGAGCACATGGTTAATTGGCATTCATATTCCTGAGCAAACTTGTAAATAGTACCATTCTCACAGGAATTAAATCAGTTGCACTGTGGGTAACTTCAGAATTCAAAGGTGCCACAGTTCCTCACTCTGTGTTGATGGAACTGAACGGCATTAACCTTTTCACTTGCACTAACAAAGACAAGTGAAGACAAGATGTGCTATGACTCCTGCACATCTATGTTTTGTTTTTTGCCCAGGGCCCTCTACAATTATCCCACACTTCAGAACTAATTTCTCTACGCGTTTACCTACATTGTTTTTGCACTACTCTTGAAACACCACAATCTCATTAACTCTTTTCTCTCTCTCTCTCTCTTTTTTTTTTTTCCAAAAGGAGGATTTATAAGGACATAGAAGAAATAATTATTCAGTGATTCATTGTTGGGCAAATGTTTGTAGCTTTTGCAAATATGTTGGCCCTTATCCAAAGTAAATGTTTCGTTTTGTTTTTTGCTTTGTTTCCCCTTCAGTCTTAGAAATAAGATAACACTCTACTGCTTCAGTCAGTAACTCTGACTATTGTTTTCCTATACTGAATTAAAAATCAGACTTTTTATTTTTAGGTGGGGGCAAGAGGGAAAGAGAAAATCAAATTAAACTTTAGAACTTAAGTTTTCGCAATAGGACTCTCATTGCTTATTTCTTTCTTCTTGTTTAAAGTACAAAATATACATACATATATATGCATACACACAAAAATACATATATCTATGCATATATGTATTTTGTTTTGTTTTACAACTATAAAGTTGGCAAACAACAATTTAGCACCAAGAATAAGCTATTTTAGCTTATGTGTCTGTCTTTTTGTGGCTCACAAATAATTTGATCATGGCAGAGGGATAGAAAGCTCCCTTTTAAGGCAATCTATATAGGGTATAGGGTTCTCTTGATTAAAATGAGAAAGGATTACCCACAAAACTTAACTGCAAATAGTTAACTATGTAAGTACAGATGGGGAAATCTTGTTTGGCTATAGTCGTAATTTTCCTTAACCATAAGTAAGCTTGATAACAGCCAACAATATGCTTCTATAAAAAGTAGCATGGCCCAGATAAGAACTAACAAAATGAATGTCCAACTTAAGTAGGAAGAGTTGAGCAATCACGTTTAGTTGCCCACTTCTAGTGCACACAGGGAAAGACAGTTGATATAATGAGTGGTCTGATAACTATATGTCATACATTTGTAAGAATGAGGTTTGCTTAGCTAGAAGAAGAAAGGATCTAGTAGAGGACACGTAAACTTTCTTCAAATTATTTGAAGAATTGTCATGTAGAAGAAGGAGCAAACAGAGTGAGGGCCAATGAGTCATATGTGGGCTTAATAAATGTTAGAACTTATTGAGAATAGATAGGATTGACACAGAATGTGGTACCATGACATAGAGCCTGAAAACCAAATCTGGAAGACCACTTGTCAGAGTTGCTGTTGAAATAATTTTTTGCATGGAAGTTGTAATAGACGGCCTCTGGGTTCACTTCCATCTCTAAATATTATGAGTTTGCTTTAAGAATTCTACTAAAGAATTCTACAGAACACTTTTCAAGCTGTGTTTTGCAGAACACTAGGTCTGGTGGATGTTAATAGGTGCTTTGTACCTTACCCTCTTCTTGGAGAAAAAATGGACATCTGCATAGTAAAAGTCCTGAGCAGTCTTATACTAAAAATCCTTTTTAATTCGAAATAACCCACACTCTCTGAACTTAATTGAATATAGAGCACTTTTACGGTACTTATTTGCAACCTAAAGGAACAGTGTTTCTTGGAATATTAGTTTTGGAAACAGCAATTAATATACAATAAAACCAATCCTTTAAATTGACGCGGAATATATTTTGGGCACATTTACAAATATTTAATGTACAAAGAAGAAAATTTACATGTAGAAGAAATATTCTTTCCCAAAAGTTAGAGTTATTACAAAGTTCCCCCAAACATGTGCCTTTTAAATATAAACCAATCATATAATTCAAATGCTTTGCAGATGTTTTAAAATGTCCTTATTCCTCCTAATTTAAGATTCAATTAATTAACCTAATTTTGGAGAGTTTCTAATTGAAGCTAATTGTTCTGTCTGCTGATTTCTACCTCTAAATCAGTTTTATTAAATTTGTAAGAATTACTCCTCTTTATGTGTGTATCATTATTTTCACATCTCCATTGTAAATTCATCTTTATGAAAGAACAAAGATAAAATGTGTAAAATTTTCAAATAATTGCATAAGCACTGTTGTAAAGATAAAATGGTGACTCTACTGACACTAAACTGTTGTCTGGGAGACAGTGCCCCCATGTGATGGCTCAACATTCCCACTCATTAAAAATGCTAAACATCCAAATTTGGCTTATATAAAATGTGGTTTAAAGCTGTCAATGCACATAAGTAAATCTTAAATGTATCATTTCACTGGTATACCACTAGAATCATATTGTATTAATTACTTGAACTATAAACATGTACATTTAAAGCTGATCATATCGATGTGCAATAATGTAGGTCAAGGAATTCATTGCTTCACTTATAATTTTCAATCTTTTCAACTCTGGCCTGTCTTTTCTGGATCCATTCTCAGAGCTTACACATGTGCTTAGGTTATTTCATCTCAAAAATAAGTAAAGAAATAGTCCTTCAATAATTCTACCATAATCCCATAATTATATAGAGACTCTTTTTCACCATTTTTAAACTCCAAAGGGAATTTTTGAAACTTACCATTTTTTTTAAAAATTAAATTGTTTTCTCTATTATGCCCCATAACATTTTCCATGTGCTATAATTCCAGCAGTTGTATTGAATCTTGCCTGCTATATTACGAGAGTGTAAACGTTACTGAAGTAAGGATCATGTTTTATTTGTCTCATGTATCTCCCATTTCTAGCACTTAGTAATGTTTGTTGAATGACTGAATGTATGACTGAAGAAAGAACCATGTTTTGCATTGAATCTCCAATGACTATCTCAGTCCCTGAAGCATTGTTGGGCATTCATGTTTTTTTATTAAGTTACTGAAAGTTAGAGTTCATCTATGATTCATTTTTCTATACCATCCTATCATTCCTATTATTCTGATATGTACTTCATATACATTCATAATATTTGTTGAATGAAAGAATGAAAAATTAATATTGTAATCTATATCTGGTGCTTCTACTCTCTATTTTCTACTCATGTAGGAACTGTGGACCTTGGATGTTCTCTTCACATCCTATTACAAAACATTCCTTTTCTAAAAGTCACAATAATCTCTTAGTTCTCAAAACCATTGATATACAACATATAACAATGTTGAGTAAATCATTCTTCTTGCTTCCATGGAAACACACCTATCTGGTTCTAACTTTCTGATTACACTGTCTTCTTTCTAGTAGCTCATCTTCCTTACTCTTTTAGGTTTATTTGTCATGCTTTCTACATATCTTTGGAAATTTTATCAAAATCTAGATTTTAATGGGGTCTTCATAAAACTTTTCAAAGTACATTATTCTTGACATTATATATTTTCTACTTTGTGTTATTCTTATGTGTGCATGTATGTGTTTGCACACCTGTGTTTTGTCTACCCTAAGACATATAATTCATTGCTTCACTTATAATTTTCAATCTTTTCAACTCTGGCCTGTCTTTTCTGGATCCATTCTCAGAGCTTACACATGTGCTTAGGTTATTTCATCTCAAAAATAAGTAAAGAAATAGTCCTTCAATAATTCTACCATAATCCCATAATTATATAGAGACTCTTTTTCACCACTTTTATTTTTTTTATTTTTTATTTTTTTAAAAGATTTTATTTATTCATTTGAGACACAGAGATACAGAGAGAGAGAGAGAAAGCATGAGCAGGGAGAGAGGCAGAGGGAGAGGGAGAAGCAGGCTCCTCGCCGAGCCAGGAGCCCGATGTGGGGCTCGATCCCAGGACCCTGGGATCATGACCTGAGCTGAAGGCAGACGCTGAACCATCTGAGCCACCCAGGCGCCCCTCTTTTTCACCATTTTTAAACTCCAAACGGAATTTTTGAAACTTACCATTTTTTTAAAAATTAAATTGTTTTCTCTATTATGCCCCATAACATTTTCCATGTGCTATAACTCCTTTATCTATTTATACCTTACTGAGAAGTTTGGGGTTTTTTAAATATCTTTCTATTTTTAATGAAGTATAGTTAACACACAATGTTAATTTTGAGTATGCAACGTAATGATATTTATATCTTATACTCCTTTAAGGAGGTATTATCAAAATAAGCCTCAAAGTCGCTGGCATTGTATGTTGTATGTAATGGGCAGTCCAAAACTATTTTTAAAATAAATGGATCCCTCCCTTGAGTTGCTCTGATCATGAAAGATGTCCTAAAGAAAAGGAGCTTGATGGAGGGTTCTTACTAAAAGGAGGAACATAAAATAGTGGGAAAAGATGAGACTGGA
Source organism: Phoca vitulina (assembly GCF_004348235.1). Lineage (NCBI taxonomy): Eukaryota > Metazoa > Chordata > Mammalia > Carnivora > Phocidae > Phoca > Phoca vitulina. The sequence continues at coordinate 5,558,294 of NW_022589767.1, forward strand.
ATTCTTGATAGAAGGAGCTGCATGCTCAGATATGTATTTCCATGAATACATGCATAATCTGTGGAGGTATTAGACAGTTTGTCTAAACTGTATAGAGACATAAATCAGGGAGTCTGAGAAATGGGGTTAGTGGTACAGGTGTGAGTTGCTGAAAGGCTCAAAGGAAGGTCAAAATAGCTGGGTTTGATAAGGATAACATGGATCCTTTGTACGTGTTGGCACAGAGGCATGGCCTGATGAAAATAGGAATTGAGGAAGATTATGTTTTAATTTGAACATCTTTTAATATTATATTTATGATGATTATCACTTACGACCTAAAAGGATAAGACTTACTGCCTTATTTTATATCTAAATTACTACCAGGTACTATATTACTACAATGCAGTGGTAAATATATACAACAAAGATATATATATATAATGAAGATGACAGATAGATAGATATGAAATAAAGACCCAAAGTATTTTACTTTTCTGGTTACTTTTTTTTTTTTTTTTTAAAGATTATTTATTTATTTATCTGAGAGAGAGAATGGGAGACAGAGAGCATGAGAGGGGGAGGATCAGAGGGAGAAGCAGACTCCCCACTGAGCAGGGAGCCCGATGCGGGACTCGATCCCGGGACTCCAGGATCATGACCTGAGCCGAAGGCAGTTGCTTAACCAACTGAGCCACCCAGGCGCCCCTGGTTACTTTTCCCACTACTGAAATACAGTCATCAGCCAGGAGAAAGAGAACTGCTGGTTTGTAGAACAGAGCATCTTGATAACACAATAAATGATGAAAAATTCTATGGAAAGAAAATCCTTGTGGGAGATACAGGCCCCAAAAAGGACATTTTAGGGAAATGGAATTCCTGGTGCTGGATCCCTTTTCCCAGAAGCACCCAGCTGAGGAAAAGTATGCCTCTGAAAGACTCTAAGTTCATATTTTAAGGATACTGGGTAACTATGAGGGCAGCAAGCACTTGTCACTCAGCTTCTTGCAACTTTTGAATTGAATCTAAAAGACTCTGAACATTTCTTAATACTTGTCATCTCCCTCCCTCACAGGACTGTAGGCAGGATTAATGAGATAATGTTTTAACAGAGATTGAGCTCCTTGGCAGACAGAGGCTAAATATAGAACAGTGTTTTTGTTATGATAAGCTATGTAAGACTTATCATGGAAAAGGTTTTGCAATTTAACCCATTTTGAAGAAAAATGATCCAGTAAAACTTGATTCTTTTTTGGTGAAGTTATATATTGGTGTGAATACCTCAAAAAGAGTATATTGCATTTAATTTCCCTATATTCTGAAATAAAATTTAGTCATTCATGAAAATAATTTTAAATCAAACTATATAGTATTACGTGTTAGAGGTTTACACACTACAGCTTACAGTCAAGTCTGACCAGCCCTGAAAAATTTGGTCAGTAACTTGTTTTTGTAAATAAAGTTTTATTGAAACATAGGCATAACCATCTTTTTATCTATTGTCTTTGGCTGCTTTTACAGTACATTATGAACAGTTGATTAGTTGTTACAGAGACAATATGGCCTATGAAACCTAAAACAGTTTCTATCTGATCCTTTACAGAAAAAGTTCACAGACCCCTGATTTATGGCAGGGTTTTTTTCATATATGTGTTAAGCATTTACATGTTCCCTCAGTAACAATATGACCTTCTGCAAGTTCCTTAGCATACGTAAGATTCAGTTTCCAGTTTATTCATCTGTAATAGCACTGCTTGATAAGATTCTGATAAGAATCACATAATAGGAAAACACTTAGCACAGTGTTTGGCACACAGTAAGACTGAAATAAAATAGGTATTATTGCCATTGTTCTATAACACTAATTTAGTAAGTTGGTCCAGCTCTAGCATTCCTAAACAAGTACTTGAAATACTTTTCATATGCATTCAGGTAATAGTTCATCTGAGTTCAGGTAATAGTTTCCCTGAGTTCATTTAGTGGTCCCAATGTTCCCTTAGGACTCTAGCATTCATGTATGAGCCTTGAGAGTTTCCTCTCCCAATCAAGCAAAGATGATGGCAGACCAGTTTTTGTGTGACCTGTTACACAGAGGAGGGTTAGATAAGAGAGGACCCAAACTGGCAATCAATTAAACAATCAATCAATTGCTTGAGTTTAGTGATAGTACCCAGAGATTTTATAGATAAACCAGATATCATGGAATCAAGAACTTCCTTCTTGTTATGGCAACTTCAAATAAAAGAAAAATTTTTGATAAAAGTAGCTAATATGAAAAGGCAAGTCAATTCTGTACAATTCTGTTTACAATTCTGTAAACACCCACAAGTGTATATAGATTACTGTGGTATATATGGAATGCATAAGAGACTGGAGTCTTAATGGTTGAGCATTGAGGCAGTGGATATGGCATGTGCAGTGAACTACAAAGATGCCAGGGATACAGATTTTGAGTCTACCTACAGGATTTTTGTCAAAAAAAAAAAAAAGAGAGAAGTGTTTCTGGAGCTTTTGTTAGGCATTGGGAAATGGGATGAACTTTGAAACAACTGTATAAGTTATACTCAAAGGAAATGTGACAGATGCTTGGTGAGTGTCCCTCAAGCATTATAATTTAAAGGAATAATAAAATGAGATGATGTGGGGCTTTAAGTTGTTAGAATTTCTGTTTTGTTTATGAAAGAACTAGGGGCTGTTGCTTAACAAATAAATAACTGGTCCTGTTTCATATATTGAATCCATACTGTTTAAAAGTGAGGAAGAGAGCATCAATGTGCTGGCTTGTTTTACACATATTCATCTATATTCAAATGTAGAGTTTATGTCAATAAAAGCTCCCGCTGTTACAATTCATTTTTCACTATACAAGCAAAATGACTGCTTTTATTTTTTCATCTCTATATTCCTAGTGCCTAGCACATAGGATATACTCAATACATATCTGTCAAATAAATCGCTGAATGAATGTATAAAGTGGTAAGATATCTTTGAGAACTATCAAGTCTCAGAGATGATATGTCAGGATCTTTTGCCAAAGAAGAAGCCACAATCAAGTGTACCATTCAAAAGGACCAGAAAAGAAAAAAAAAAAACTCTTTTAGGAGAAGACATCACAAACCACCTCTAGGTCTATATGACACACAAGACCAGTTCTTGTGAGGGGTAGTTAGAAGAAAATAGTCTGAACTGAGAAGATAAATGACATAATAAGAATAAATAATGGACTAAACACTGACTATACAGTGTACAGGGGCACTGAGGCAGGTCCTCTATATATATTGAAGGGATTAAGTCGGGAGGATGAAATCTGGTGCTTACTGGCCAATTAAAGCCCAGTAATTCACATTTGGCATAGAGCAATGAATTATTTTTATTCCCACTATATCAGTAGAAAGAAATTCATTACACTCTCAGGTAGTTTTTGTTGGACTTACAGTAAAGTCGAGCATGTTCTTGGCAGATTTTGTGCAGTTAAAACTGAACAGGGGCAGGCACATGGCACAACAGAAACTAGGACTAATATCTTATCTTACATGTTTATTCTAAGACTTAAAACAACATTAGTATAATCTATTAGTAAAAATGCAAAAAGGTAGTCATATTGAAACATGAAAAAAATTACAAGTTTGTTTCCATTTCTCTGAAAAAAATAATTGTCCACACTAAATATGCTAAATATTAATGCTATGTGTAATTATTCAGAAAAAAAAATATTTATTGAGCACCTCTTTTCTGCTGATTGTGGCTTATTACCAGGATATAAAAACAAATAAGATCCAGTGATGAGGGGTAATATTCTGAACTAGGATATTAAATCAACCTTCCTGCTGAGGACACCTACACTGTCAGGATTTCTTTTAAAAGAAATGAGCAGAAAATATGAACAGACACTTCTCCAAAGAAGACATACAAATGGCCAACAGACACATGAAAAAATGCTCCACATCACTTGTCATCGGGGAAATACAAATCAAAACCACAATGAGATACCACTTTACACCAGTTAGAATGGCTAAAATAACAAGACAGGGAACAACAAATGTTGGCGAGAATGTGGAGAAAGGGGAGCCCTCTTACACTGTTGGTGGGAATGCAAGCTGGTACAGACACTCTGGAAAACAGTATGAAAGTTCCTCAGGAAGTTAAAGATAGAGCTACCCTACGACCCAGCAATTGAACTACTGGGTATTTACTCCAAAGATACAGATATAGTGAAAAGAAGGGATATCTGCACCCCAATGTTCATAGCAGCAATGTCCACAATAGCCAAACTGTGGAAGGAGATGAGATGCCTTTCAACAGATGAATGGATAAAGAAGATGTGGTTCATATATACAATGGAATATTACTCAGCCATCAGAAAGGATGAATACCTACCATTTGCAACGACATGGATGGAACTGGAGGGTATTATGCTAAGTGAAGTAAGTCAATCAGAGAAAGACAATTATCATATGGTTTCACTCATATGTGGAATATAAGAAATAGCACAGAGGATCATAGGGGAAGGGAGGGAAAACTGAATGGGAAGAAATCAGAGAGGGAGAAAAACCATAAGAGACTCTTGACTCCAGGAAACAAACTGAGGGTTGTGGAAAGGGAGGTGGGTGGGGGGATAGGGTAACTGTGTGATGGGCATTAAGGGGGGTGCGTGTGGTGATGAGCACTGGGTGTTATACACAACTAATGAATCATTGAACACTAAACCAAAAACTAGTGATGTACTATATGTTGGCTAACTGAATTTAAATTAAAAAAAAAATCTTAAATAATTAACATCAGAGAGTAACAAATCAGTTAGAGAATATCAAACCAATATTTGAAGAGAAAGGAATGTAGGAAAAAAGCTAGCATTTGAAGCCCTTCTTACCATAGAGGTCGTTAGTTGCTAAATCTGGAATGAATAACTGAAAGATTGAGAAGCTGAGTAGAAATTTTTGACAGATGCATCAAACTGGGAGACCAGGGGTAAGAGTAAGGCTAAACATGATATATACAAGCATTTGAGGAAATGAAGTATATTTCAAAATGACTCAGTTTTGGAAATTGGAATGAAGTGATCCTGGATTGCTAGTCTCTAGTTGCTCAAGTGCAGAGAATACAGAACCCTTCTGAAAGGAGAAAACATCACCCAAGGCCTCCAAGTGTTATTTGAAATAAATAAATAAATAAATAAATAAATAAATAAATAAATAAATAAATAAAATGTAATACTATAATAGAAATAGAAATGAGTTAAATATTTATATAATTTATATATATTTGACACTCAGTCAAAAGTACCAAGCAAATGAAGAAACAAAATTACATGAATTGAATTCCAGTTTCTAGTCCTCCAAGTTTGGAAGTTGTCACTCAATTCTAACAACAACCAAAAAACTGAACAGATAGAAAAAGCAAAAATTTTTGAATCCATAAGAATTGGGAGGATACAGGGCAAACTGCTGCTCACAAAATTGGAAAGACAAGCAGATACAGGGAGTCATAGCTTACTGCAGCAGAGACTCAGGAGCAGAAACCACTGAGGAAACCAGCACCATGGTAGGAACACATGAACTATAATTAACAAACTGCTAGAGGCCCAGTGTGGACAATCCTAAGAGTAAAAAAATCCAGTGGTATGCAGTCAGTCATAGGAGGCCCCCAGAATATTGTGAGCTACACCTCTAGGAACTCAATCAGATTCCCACAGTCAATATCAGATAAATCCACTCAGACTTTGGGCAGGGGGAGAGGAAGGAACTATTCTGAAATATATTAGAGCACTCAGTTCTTCTTAACAAGACCTATGCTCAAGGGAAACTGGTTAACTACAGCTTAACCTGCTGGGTATTATCAGAGCCTAACTGATCTAGAAGGAGAAACCCCAAGTCCAACTGACTTTAGCCTTCTTGCTTCACCTAATAGGAGAGAGAAAAAACAAAGAAATACTTATGAAGTTTACAGTCCAGAGGCATAGGCTAACTAGAAGACTGAGACAATCATAGAATATTTCCCCTCCCCTGATAACTGATAACCACATTACTAAAGGCCTCTTTACAGCAGTTCCTCTTTATCAGTACATCACATCCAGCTATCAAGAAAACAAAACAAAACAAAACCAAAGCTACAGGGCATACCAAAAGGGCAAAAAACACAATTTGAAGACATGGAGCAAGCATCAGAAACCACACATGAAGGAATTATCAGACTACAAGTTGAAAACAACTATGAATAATATGCTGAGGGTTTTAATGGATAAAGAAGATAGCATTCAAGAATAGACAGCCAATGTAAGCAGGGAGATGGAAATCCTAAGAAATAATAAAAAAGAAAAGCTAAAGATCCAAAATATTGTAACAGCAATGAAGAATGGTTTGTTTGTTTTAAAGATTTTATTTACTTGAGATTGAACAAGAGAGAGAGTGAGATCAAGAGCACAAAAGGAGAGGGAGAAGCAGGGAGCCTGACATGGGGTTCCATCCCAGGACCCTGAGATCATGCCCTGAGCCGAAGGCAGCCACTTAACCGACTGAGCCACCCAGCCACCCCTGAAGAATGGTTTTGATGGGCTTATTGACAGATTTAACATGGCTGAGGAAAGAACCTCTGAGCTAAAGGATATATCAATAGAATCCTCAAAAACCAAAAGACAAAGACAACAGACACTGAAGAAACCAGAATAAAATATCCAAAGACTGTGGGACAACTACAAAAGGTATATACATACAATAGTAATACCAGGAAGAGAAAAGAAAAAGAAACAGAAGAAATATTTAATACAGTATAACTGATATTTTCCCCAAATTAATTTCAGACACCAAATCACAAATTCAGGAAGTTCAGAGAACACTAACCAGGATAAATGACAAAATAACTAAGGCATATCATCTTCAAACTATAAAAAATCAAAAACAAAAAATCCTAAAAGAAGCCATGGGGGGAAAATACCTTACCTATAGAGGAACAGAGATAATTACATCAGAGTTCTCAGAAACCATGTAAACAAGAACAGAGTGGAGTGAAATATTTAAAGTGTTGAGAGACTAAAATACCAACCTAGAATTTTATACCCTGAAAAATTATATTTCAAAAGTGAAGGAAAAATAAAGATCTTTTTCTAGAAAAACAAAAATTAAGGGAGTTTGTTGCCAGCAGATCTGCTTTGCAAGAAATGTTAAAAAGAAGTTTTTAAAGAAGAAAATAAAAATATAGGTCAGAAACATAGATCTACATAATGAAAGGAAGACTAATGAAGAAGGAATAAGTGAAGGCAAAATAAAACATTTTTTTTTTAAATATTTATTTTAGGGGTGCCTGGGTGGCTCAGTCGTTAAGTGTCTGCCTTTGGCTCAGGTCATGATCCCAAGGTCCTGGGATCGAGCTCCACATCAGGCTCTCTGTTCCGCGGGGAGTCTGCTTCTCCCTCTCCCACTCTCCCTGCTTGTGTTCCCTCTCTCGCTGTGTGTCTCTTTCTAAGAAATAAATAAATTCTTTTTTAAAAAAATAAAATATTCATTTTAGAGAGAGAGTGAGAGAATGAGTGTGGGGTGGGGCAGAGGAAGAGGGAGAGAATCATCAAGCTGAAACCCCACTGAACACAGAGCTGGATGCAGGGATCGATCCCAGGACTCTGAGATCATGACCTGAGCCAAAACCAAGAGCCAGATGCTTAACCAACTGAGCCACCCAGGTGCCCCAAACCTTTATTTTTCTTATTCTCTTTCTATAAGTATGGTTTCATGTATTTATTTATTTAAAATTTTTTGTATTTATTATTATTTTCTTTTTACTGAAGTATAGTTGACATACAATGTTATATTAGTTTCAGGTGTACAAAATAGTGATTGGACAAGTCTATACAATACACAGTACTCACCACAATAAGTGTATTTACCTCCTGTCATCATACAAAGTTATTACAATATTATTGATTATATTCCTTATGCTGTACTTTTCATCCCTGTAACTCATTTATTTTATAACTCTATATTTGTACATCCTAATCCCCTTCACCTATTTTTTTATTGAGGTATAGGTGACATACAATATTATATTAGTTTCAAATGTACAACAGAGTGATTTCACAATTATATACATTATAAAATGCTCACTATAAGTGTAGTTGTCATGTGTCATCATATAAAGTTACTGCAATATTGCTGAACTCAAAAACACCATCTATCAAGTGAATATAATTTACATCTAAAGTACTTCATGCAACAGAAGCAGAATACATTTTTATATGATACAACCAAGTAGGATTTGTCCTAAATATGCAAGGCTGGTTAATATTTGAAAATCAATTAATGTAGGGGCATCTGGGTATCTCAGTCTCTTGGTTTCAGCTCAGGTCATGATCTCATGGGTCATGGGATCAAATCCCACATCCAGGTCTGTGCTCAGTGGGGTCTGCTTGAAAATTCTCTCTCTCTACTCCTCCCCCCACTCATGCTCTCTCTCTAAAGTAAGTAAATAAATCTTAAAAAAAAAAATCAGGGGCACCTGGGTGGCTCAGTCAGTTAAGCATCCAACTCTTGATTTTGGCTCAGGCCATGACTTCAGAGTTGTGAGATTGAGCCCCACATCTGGCTCCACACTCGGTCTGCTTGAGATTCTTTCCCTCTGCCCCTCCCCCTGCTCACATGCTCTCTCTCTCAAATAAATAAATAAATCTTTTTAAAATAATCAATTGATGTAATTCATTATATTAAGGAGTTAAAAAAGAAAAAAAATACATGATCAGATCAATAGATACAGTAAAAGCATTTGATAGAGCCCAATACCCCTTCATGATAAAAACTGTCAATAAAGTAGGAATATAGGGGAAATTTTCAAATTTATAAAGACTAAATACAAAAAAACCTACAGTTGACATCATACTTAATGGTGAGAAACTCAAAGTTTTTCCATTAAGATCAGGTACAAGGCAAGGATGTCCCCTCTCACCACTCCTTTTCAACATAATACTGAAATTCCTTCCTGATACAATAAGGTAAGAGAAGGAAATAAAAGGCATACAGAATGGGGAGGAGGACATAAAACTCTCTTTGTGTATAGATGATATATTTGCTTATATAGGCAATCCAAAAGATTCAACAAAAAAACTCCTAGAACTAATAAGTGATTATTCAGGATAAAAGATTAATATACAAAGTTAATTGTTTTCTAATATATTCATAATAAACAAGTAGAATTTGAAATTTAAAATATAAGATATACTACAGCACCCTTAAAATTGAAATACTTAGGTATAAATTTAACTAAATATGTATAAGATATATATGAAGAAAATTACAAAACTTTGATGAATGAAATCCAAGAAGAACTAAATAGATGGAGAAAGATATTCCATGTTCATGGGTAGACAGACTCAATACTGTCAAGGTGTCATCTCTTCCTAATTTGATCTATAGATTCAGTGCAATCCCAATTAAACTCTCAGTAAGTTATTTTATGTATATCGACAAACTATTCCTGAGTCTATATGGAAAGGCAAAGATCCAGAGTAGCTAACACAACATTGAATAACAAAGTTTAGGATTGATGCTACTTAACTTGAACACTTACTATAAGGATGCAGTAATCAAGACAATGTGGAATTGACAAAATAAACAAATAGAATACCGAAATGGAATAGAGGTCCCAGAAATAGATCCCCATAAATATAGTCAACTAATCTTTACAAAGGAGCAAAGGCAATTTTATGAAGCTAAAATAGTCTCTTCAACAACGAGTGCTGGAACAAATGGACATCCGTATGCAAAATGATAAATGTAGCATGGACCTTATACTCTTCACAGATATTAACTCAAAATGGGTAGCAAATAAGCATATGAAAAGATGCTTCATATCATCTATCATCAGGGAAATGCAAGTTAAAACAAAAATGATATGCCTCTACATGCCTATTATAATGGCCAAAATATGGAACATTGACAACACCAAATGATGATATGGAGCAATAGAAATTCTCATACATTGCTGGTAGAAATGCAAAATGCCATTTGGAAGGTAGTTTGGAAGTTTTTTTACATTGCTGTACCATATGATCCGGAAATCATGCTCTGTATTATTTACTGAAAGGAGTTGAAAATTTAGGTCCACACAAAAACCTGTATGTGGATGTTTATAGCAACTTTATTCATAATTGCCCAAATTCAGAAGCAGCCAAGATGTCTTTCAATAAATGAATGGATTAATAAACTGTTGTATAGCCAGACAATAAAATATTATTCAGGGCTAAAAAGAAATGACCTATCAAGCCATGAAAAGACAGATAGGAATATTAAATGCGTATTACTAACTGAAATAAACCAATCCTGAAAGGCTATATATTGTATGATTCCAACTATATGACATTCTGGAAAAGGCAAACTATAAAGACAATAAGAGATCAGTGGTTGCCAGGAAGGTTTGGTGCAGGGGGGAGGGCATAAATAGGCAGGACAGAGAGGAATTTTGGTCATTGAAAATACTCTGTATATTATAATGATGTATGTATATCACTGTACATTTGTCCATAGAATGTACAACAGCAGGAGTGAACTATAAGGTAAATTATGGACTTTGGGTGATTATGGAGTGTCAATGTAGGTTTTTCATTGGTGAAAGAAAAGAAAAGAAAGAAGAGAAAGAAAGCAGAGAAAAAAAGAAAAAGTACCATTTTGGTGAGTGATATTGGTAATGGGAAAGGTCATGTATGTGTGGAGGCAGGGGAAATATGGGAAATCTCTGCCCCCCCCTCAATTTTTTTTTGTAAATCTAAAACTGCTCTAAAAATAGCCTTTAAAAATAATCACATGAAAGACTAGAAAAACATTCAAGGATAGAACAATATTCAAATAATGTACTTCAGACACATAATTCAAAATATATGTCCTTAATATGTTCAAAAATTAATGAGATAATTTTCAATTTTGGCAGGGAACTAGAGAAATTCTGGAGTGTAGACTTCTGGATGGGGAATGGTGGTTTTAGACCTCAGTGGAATCATAACTGGTAAAAATTAAAAGAGAAAATATCAGTCATTTAAAGTCTCTGGAAACTTTTGAGGGCATACAGCAAATGAAGAAATAATTACTAAATAAAATCTACTACATTTCATTAAGAGTAGTGAGTCTATGGCATTTGAACCACAACCTATTCCCTTCCCCCCATTCTCAGCTCTGTGTGACAGAAACTCTAATCTGGGAGAGTGCAATCAAGAACACAGGGCTCTGTATTCCCCAGCTTTCAGTGTAGTTTTTAGTATCTTCCTAGGAGGGAATCTCTAACTTTGGTACAGCAAGATTCAAATCTGGATCCTAATTGCTCCCACTCCAACTTGGTCTTGGAGTGAAGGTTTCATATCTGAAAACACAAAATGAGAAGACCAAAGGGTACTGTCCTCCCAGCACCTGGCTCATAAATTAGGCTTACCTGAGAGGAGTGGGCCCAAAGTTCTGGAGAAATGGCACAAAATTTTTCCCAGGGGCAGGAAGTAGGCCGTAAGAAGAAAGAGCTCCATAGCTCTCCCTAAGGGAACTCATTTTATTTGTAAAAGAGCAAAGTCCAAACATAAGGGTGTTCTTGAAAACAATGGAAGTTTTGGTGTCAAGCAATTAAGTATATGGTAGCTTTATGAGAAAAGCCAGCTAAACTATAGTCAGTTAAAGGTTTAAAAAGAAACCTCTGGGAAGAAGAAAACTAAGATGAGCTCTCATGGGATCAGAACAAGTCTCAAAGACTTGCTGAAAAGATGACCCTTGAAAAGGGGCCTGCATTTAGTTAAAACAAACTTAGGAGCAATTTATGCCCCAGGATATTATTGAAAACCATAGAGCAATCAGTAGTAATGGAGGCTGACAGCGCAGTATGATACCAACAGAGTCAGAGAGCTATATGGAAAGATCATACAAAGAGAAAGTCAAAGAGAACTTTGGTAAATGTTCTGTCCCCATAGGGAGACTGTGTACATCCCCAGGCTGTGCCTCTGAGATGTGACATCATAAGAAAGAATACATCATGTTGAGCTATTACTGTAGGTGAAATAGACTACAGTAGTCTACCCAAGTCACTCACTAAATAAGCAAACAACAACAAGAAGACCTGATGGGGGGCAAGGAGGGTGAGTTGCTACAATATGAGTATCTAAAATATCCAGTTTTCAAAAAGAAAATATGACATGCAAAGAAATAGTAAAGTTTAATTCTTACACAGGGGGAAAAAAAAGAGCAGGCAATAGAACTGCCTTTGATAGAATCCAGATGTGAGACAAAGATTTCAAAGCAGATATTATAAATATGCTCATATAACTAAAGGAAATCATACTTAAAGAAGTAAAAGAAAGTATAATGACAATATCTTATCAAATAAAGAATACTGACAAAGAGATAACTGTTATTAAAAAATAACTAATGGAAATTCTGGTGTTGAAAATTTTAACACTTAAAATGCATAATCTACTAGAGGTCCTCAACAGCATATTTGAATTGCAAAAGAAAGAACCAGCAAACTTGAAGATAGATTAATAGAGATTAAGCATTCTTAAGATCAGAAAAGAAAATGAAGAAAATAGAACAAAACCTCAACAAAATGTGAGGCACGATTAAGCACACCAACATATACATAATGAAGTACCAGAAGTAGAGAAGAGAGAGAAAGGAGCAGAAAATACATTAAAGAAATAATTTATTAGCTGAAAACTTCCCAAATTTAATGAAAAATATATATCTATACCCGAAAGAAGCTAAAAAGAAATCCAAGTAGGATAAACAGATTGACCAGCACCCAGATACATCATAGCAAAAATGCTGAAAAACAAAGGAAAACTCTCAAGTATGAAACCAAAAGCATAAGTAATATGAAAGAAGAAAGAAAAAACAGATAATTTGGACTTCATCAAAATGAAACATTTTTGTGCTTTAGAGGACACCATGGATAAACTGAAAAGAATCCAGAACATATAAAGATCTTTTAAAACTCCATATTAAGACAATAACCCTGATTGAAAAATGGACAAAGGATCTGAACAGACACTCCAAAGAAGACATAAAATAATAAGCACATGATAATATGCAAAATATAATTAGCCATTAGAGGAATGAAAATCAAAACCTCAGTGAGATACCACTTCACACACTAGTATGGCTATAATGAAAAATTTCAGATGATAACAAGTGTTAACAAGAATGTGGAGAAATTGGAACCTCATACACTGCTGGTAGTACTGTAAAATCAGTCCAATCATATTGGAAAATGGTCTGGCAATTCCCAAAACAAACAAACAAACAAACAATTACCATATGATCCAGCAATTCTATGCCTAATTATATATTCAAAATAAATTAATACTATGTCCACACAAAAACTTGTACACAAATGTTCAGAGCAACATTATCCACAGTAACCCAATGATGGAAACAACCCAAATATCCATTAACTGATGAATGGATAAGGAAAATGTTGTATATCCACACAACAGAATATTATACAGCAATGAAAAAGAATGAAATACTGATAATGTTGCAACATGAACGAATCTTGAAAATATTATGCTAACTGAATAGTAACCAAAGACTACTTATTACATTATTCTATTTATATGAAATGTTCAGAAAAGGCAAACCTAGAGAGACATAAAATAGATTAGTGGCTGCCTAGGACTAGGTGAGGGGGGGTAAAATGAAGAGTCAATGCTAATGGGTACCTGATTTCTTTTTGTAGTGATGAAAATGTTCTAATTTTGGTTGTGATGCTAGTTGCACAAGTCTGTAAATATACTTAAAATCAAGGAGCTGTATATTTTAGATGGGTGAATTATATTGTATAAATTATATCTTAATAAATCTATTTTAAAAAGATAACCTAAAAAATAAGTTGAAATCTAAAATTAACAAAGTAATGACTAAAATTAAGAATGGGTATATTTAGGAGGAGATTAGACACAGCTAAAACAATAATTAGTGAATTAAAAGGTCACAATCCATGAAAGACATACACCACAGAATCTTAAGCAGGACAAATAAAAACACTTAGTACCTCAGTAAAACCACTGAAAACCAAAGATAAAAAAATAAACTGCAAAAACATAGAGGAACAGGGAAAGGAGGATACTTACAAAGGGGCAATGATAAGATGGACAGCTGACTTAGAAACAATAAAACAGATCCTTTGGAAGGTTATCTTCAAGGTGCTAAAGTAACTATCAACCAAGAATTCTATACCCATTGAAAATATCCCTCAGAAAATAAAACTTAGACTATCCTTTCAATGATCTCATCATCTAATTAAACATTTTAGAGTAAGCATTTAAATATAATGGAGTGATTTCCATGCAAATATAACTGTAAAAGCCCTGAGAATGGAGTAATAAATTAAATTATAAATGACAACCTCATAATAGTGGCACATAAGTAGAATCTGACAAAAGTATACACTTTCAAGGAGGCCAAGAGAAGACAGGAAGGTGTGTGTGGGGGGGGTAGTAGGGGTTGAAGAAGAAATAAAGACTATTTGCAAATGTATGAGAAGTAAAATGGCTTATATATTTGGGGAAATACATTGATGGAAATAAAATCAAATGGAGAAGTTGTCACAGATTAAAATGAAAACAGTAGTCAAGAGTCAAATTCTGAATAACTTCTTAATGATTTTAATTGGCTTGTGTGTGTGTGTGTGTAAGTTATACATTAATAACAGCTGGGAATTATTTTCAAAATACATATATATTGTCCACCCTGATCCTCAAAGCAATTCTGATAGTTTTTTGGTATGCACATTTTGAAAAATTCCTCAAGTGACTCTGATAAAATTATAATATGATGATGTCAATTATGTATAATTAATAGATGTTGGTAAATATAATTTTTATTTCAATTAGCATTGATTATTTACTATGTGCCAGTGCAATAGACCCTGTTGGTGTCTTGTTCAGATTCCTTTTGCCAGGCTAGATCCCTCATCATTTGGATGTTATGAGTATTTGCTGCTAATTTCTCATATTTACTCCTCTCTCTAGCCAATTATACTATTAGCTCTCGGCCAATAAGAGCTTCCTCACTTTTGGTGCTCCCCAAGTTATGACTGACAAATGTGATAAAAAGTTGTCCTCATTTTCCTCAAAGAGGAACAACTCTGTAGTGTGATTTATGCTACACGGAATCTTGTGAATCAAGAAATGTTCAGATGTTACCTAAGACTCAAACCTTACTTTTTAAAAAAAATTCTTTCATTTCTTTATAGGTTTTTTTTGAAGAATATTCCTTTAATAAATCATGTGCATGTGAATCCTTGTCTAATGCTTGCTTTTAGAGAATTCAACCTAAGATAATTAGTACCAGGGAAGGTCCTAAGAAGTAAGTAGTAAGGATGGAATTCTGAAGTTGGATCACCCACCAGTGGCTGAAAGTTATGTCCCATCACTAGTGAAAAGTGGAGCAATATCAGTGCCGTTATTGAGAATTTCAACTGTGGTAAACTTGGTGAGATGCACTGGACAGAGATATACTGATTGTGTAATCTCTGTGGTATTAATAGGCATGGGGATAATTAGAAAGCTTGTGAAATTGGGTTCCTGTGGATTAGTAGAATTAATGATTTGAAGAAAGAAAATAACAGATTCAGAATAATTAATTATGAAATTAAAGCAAAATGTGAGTTAGATAGTGTATCTGGAGGTATTTAAAGAGACATTTACCTCCAATAGCTGAATGGCAGAGTAGAAGTCTGACCCCAGGACTTCATTATTAGGTTGGAATAAAAAGCTGAAATATTAGCCCTGGAAGATCTCCAATGCCAAATTCAGGTTCATAATATGAAAAGAGTTGGACTCTAACATGTGAAATGGAGATATGTGAATAAATACACTGACGAAACTTGATCCCAAGATCTCCCTAACTCCTGAGGCCTGTAGGAGTAAACTACTCCACCTTGTTGGAAGATGGATATCTTCCCTTCTTTGAATACTATGTAGAAACACCAAATGTGTCAGGCACCCTGAAAAGTAATGCTTGCTTTCCTCTGAATCTGCCTTCAATCCCTCTTTATGGTCATCAGACTCATAAATGTTAAATCTTAGCATGATTCACATGCAGAAGTGCTGGCTCTGCTAAAGGAATATAAGGAGTATATATCAAAGGAGTTATAGTAGCTGGTTAATACATACTGTCAAGAATAAGGAGAGTATTCCTGGTTGTGGATCCTGAAGGTACTGGATCTAGAGGGATGGAATATAAAATTGGATAAGGAAGACTTTGTTGATATGCAGGTACTCTCTCCTGACCAGTGCCAGGGACATGGTTCTAATATGAATTTTGAGATAATTTTTAGAACCTTTGAAAAAATAATGGCCCATATTACATAAAATAAATTGCCAAACTGTTATGTAAAACTGTGGAAAATGGATCTGCAGACTTAGGGAAATGGGCATGGTTCAATGGGTCTACTGAATACTAAAGAAACCTACCAACTAACTACATTGAACTACTGGCCTAGGTCCATCTTACACTGGGGTCCACCAAATCCTCCAAGTGGTTATACCCCTAATTCTAAAATGTATAATGGAAATACTAAGCAGTGGGCAGATCCCTCACATTTGTTCCTTACCATATGGTGTAAAGGCTATTTTAGTAGGAAAGGCCAAGTGGAATCTCCTAAAACTGTTCCCTCTCTGGAAAAGAGAAGTAAGAAATGATATTGTATTCCAAGGGAAATGGTAAAATTAGTACCATCAAAGACATAAATAATGAAAGGATAATGGAATCCATCATATATGCCCATTTAATTTAGCAATATAGCTCCTGCAAAAACTAGTTAGATCATGGCAGATGACAACCGAATACCATAAGTTTAACTAAGTAGTAGCTCTGATAGTATTTGCTGTGCTGGATATATTTTCTAAAGCAAACTGCCACAGCCTCAGGTACGTGGTATGTGGCTTTTGATCTGGTATATGTGTTCTTTTCTATATCTATCAGAAGGATTAAAGCAATTTGCATTCACATAGAATATACAAGAATTTGTATCCACAATCTTGTTCTAGGGCTCTCTGTCACAACAAAATGAAAAATAAATTGTCAACTTTGTTAGCTTCTTCTTTTTAGGACCTGGAGTCTAATTTGAGTCCTAGTGACAATTCCCTCTCATTCCTTTGCTTGCCAACGCTCCCAACAAGGCCAATGGAATTTTGATTGATGCCTTCACCTTGATTTTATACACACACATACCAACACCCATACATACATGCATTCATTCACATCCCCTGTCCATCCACCCACTATATATGTGTGTGTGTGAGTGTGTGTGTATATTTTACATTTTATGGTGTTTTACATTTTAAAGCAATTCTGTGTATTTTTTTCCCCATGGACAACTTTGAAGATTGGAAAATTTTCATCATTGTATATAAATAGAATATAAAACTTAGAGGAAATTGTAACTTGCCAAGGTTTACATATATATAAAACTATTACTTTTGTATAACTACTTTATGCCAAACTATGCTCTTTCCATTATGTTAGTATAGATAACCAAGGGCCTCTAGTCATCAAAGAAACTTGAAGTTTACATATATCTAACTATATCTGAGTAGGCCTATATACAGTCAGTCTATAAGAGCAAGTTACAAATTATATTAAAAAAAAGAAACTGGGGAAAATCCACATTATTTCATACATCCGTAAAATAAAAGAAAGTGAAAGCTTTTATCATTTTTGAAAAACAGAAGGTTACCTAGTTATGGGTATGAATTAAACAGAGGTAAAAAAAAAAAAAAAAGGAATAGCCCTGGTTGCAGAGTTGGAAGCAGCAAATAGCATGAAAGGATGCCTATTTATATTATTCTAAAATATTATTAATATTTCTTCTTCTAAGACCATTTTTCTTCAAAGTTCACATCAAATTTCCATGAGTAAGTTAGATCTGCTGAGCATTTCCTAAAGACTAGATCTCCATTTACAATCCCTCCTCTCCTCCCCCATTCATTGAGGCTGTTCTTAACACCTCTGAGAGATATACTTCTCTAAGGGATTCTGAACTATAAGTATGGGCATTTTCATACAGTATTACACTCTAGTATTCTGGAAAAAGTAGAAAATATTATTTGTTTTCCTCTCTCACTTATATTCACCTTCCACTTTGTTTGGGATAATACTTGATTTTCTTCCACTCTTTGGTTCATTGTTTTCCCAACCATATGCCTCTGTTTTTGCATAGTTAGAGGGTGAAGTTAGATCCAATCATGATTAATCTGTTAAAGCAACACCTATGTTGGAGAGGGCTACTCATAGGAGGCTACTTATTTAGTGACTCTGTACATGGGGTTCAATTGTAGAGACTCTTTTTTAGTTAGTTTATGAAAAAAAGGCACAAAATACAGCCAAGAAATAGCTCACAGAATTGTTGGATGACCTAAAGAAACAGGCCCTAGATGGAGCTTCCTAGATCAACTGAAAGCCACACGTAGGGCGCCTGGGTGGCTCAGATGGTTAAGCGTCTGCCTTCGGCTCAGGTCATGATCTCAGGGTCCTGGGATCGAGTCCCGCATTGGGTTCCCTGCTCAGTGCAGAGCCTGCTTCTCCCTCTCCCTCTGCCACTCCCTCTGCTTGTGCTCTTCTGTCTATCTCTCTGTCAAATAAATAAATAAAATCTTTAAAAAAAAAAAAAAAAAGAAAGCCACACATAAACTGCTACTCCTATCAAAATTGTGAAGTTTCCGGTCTCATTTGAAAATTGTCTCTACAGCTGCCACATTCAGACCCATCCTCCAAACATGCAAAAATGGTGCCTTTCACCCTTCTGCTGTATCCTGAGGAATAGTTTTTCTTATCAGTACACAATCAAACCAATGGGCTCTTGCATACACGAAAAGATAAAGATTTTCTAACCTACTTTTACACATATGCTAAAAAAGTTTATTGCAGGTTATATCCAGAAATTGTCAGTGATCTCTCAGGGATAAAGAACTCCTCAATGGGGTATGAAACCCTTCTTTTCAGTCAGTAGCTGAACTTTCTTGCGGTGACCAGATCAGTTTCATCACGATTTTAAGCTATTCCATGTGAGTTTGTCAGCAAATGTGACTGGAAAATGAATAATTTATTCCCTTCCATAAGAAACCTTCATCAAGTAATGTCTTAATTCCTCTTCAAGAAGGAAACAATACATTCTTAACAAGCAAGGGAAGAAAAAAGTGCTTCCTCAGGTATTGGAAGAATAATACATGTTTTAGTGTGCTGTAGGGGATTAGTATGCTCTGAATACTCTAACTCCTCTCAGATATTCCCAAATTGTTGGGCTCACCCTCTTTCCCAGTCAATGCACATAAGGCAAACCTGTAAATTCTACTGTGATTAGAATTCAGCAATCTCAAAAATCAGTCCCTGGATTTTCTTCCCCCAGCAATCTGGAAGAAACCTTACAGTTACAACAATAAAATTTCTTAATGTAGAAAACTTCCTGAACTGCACTCTTTGCTTTGATGTTAAAATCTAGAAATTTAACCATGTTCAGTTATTAACATATCTAATGTCATCGATAGCAACATCCCTATCCTACTGTCTTGAGATATCTCACACATTTCATATTTTCAGTGGTAGAAATTATCCAAGCCCTTTATCCAGATTCTTACACTCAATAGGTACACAAAGAGTCATAAACAAGCTTAATTAGAAGTTTTGTCTGTTCGTTCCACTCAAAACCACCTAGAATATGAATAGGAATTTCTCTGCTTTCTATCCCATCTTGACCAGATAACTAATTCCAAATACTCTACATTTTTCTATGTGTTGGTTTCCTACAACCCAGTCAGTAAGAGCAGAAAGGAAAATACATAGGTAATTTTGAGAGGAGTGAAGAGTTTCTGTTGAAAAGGTATTCTCTCCTCTTCTCAAGAGGGCATTTTCTTACCCAGAGCCATATAAGGTGAGCACCAGTAAATACTGTTGGGAGATTAGTATTGTCTTTGCAAATGGACATATCACTATCTGTCTGCCTACCTGAAGAGTTGCACAACAGTTAAGTTTCTCTTGGTTTGCCCCAGAAGCTGAGTATGGTATGGAAAATCCTATAAAAGCATTCTTGGAATCTAAGAATCTCTTTGCCATTTTCAGTCTACCATGAGCATTTTGGAGAATAGATGTGCTTAATATGTGTCTCCTAAACTTTAGACATAGTTGAACAGAGTTTGATGCCCAATTTTGTGCTTACGATTATGACAGATAATTTAAAGGTATCATGGTTGTATTAATTAGAGCTCTGCAGAGAAACAGAACCAATATAAGATATATATACTCATATGATTTATTATAAGATGTTGTCTCAGACAATTATGGAAGCTAAGAAGTCTCACATCTGCTCTCTGTAAGCTGAAGACACAGGAAAACAAGTAGTATATTTTTTAGAACTGTTGGATCAATGGTGTAAGTCTCAGGGGAGAAGAAGCTTGATGTCCCAGATTAATAGTCAGGTAGAGAATGAGTTCCTCCTTCTGCTAATTTTTTGTTTGATCCAGGTCCTTAATGGACTGGATGATGGATACAATACTGAGGAGGTGAATCTGCTTTACTGAGTTCACTAATTCAAATACTAATCTCCCATCCAAGTACTAACCAGGCCCGACCCTTCTTAGCTTCCGAGATCAGACGAGATCGGACGCGTTCAGGGTGGTATGGCCATAGACTCAAATGCTAATCTCATCTGAAACACCATTGCAGACACATCTGAAATATTGTTTAATTTGGGTGCCCCATGTCCAGTCAAGTTGATACATAATATTAACCATCATAGTCACAATGCCATGTGCATGGGAAGGAGGAGTTAACCACCAAACAAGCTTTCCAATATTTTAGGCATATGGCAGAATTCTGCAGTAGTTACCATGGACACAATTGAAAGAGTTCAGATGTTAGTGGAGGGTCAGAAGCCATTGGACTGACTGAATGTTGGGTTAAAAAATATGATGCTCAGTGCCGTGAAAGTTTTGGGGAATAGTACCAGTGGTAGGGCCAAAAAGGAATAGATGATCTTCTAGAGGGATCTTCAGTTTTGGAGGCCATCAGGATGAATCTGAACATTACTTCAATGAACCCAAGCACAATACGTGCATCAATATCTCCATATGAGGAGTAAATATAAATGTCAGACAAGACCAGACTGAACAAAAATGAGTTCATGAAGAACCCAACAAACCAACTACAGTGGGATAAAGTTAGGAGACCTGTACCTCCCTATGTTCCTCCTCTCTTTTACCAATAGAAAAGGAGTCGGTTCCTAGAAAAAGAGAGAAGCAGTCACACCTCATATCACACCTCTAAAGAGAAAGCCACATGACACTTCATGTTATCCATTTCAAATAGTCAAGTCCACAGCTCTAGCCTGCACTGGGGGAGGGGAAGAGAATATTTTTGAATCACATTTGAGAGTAAAGTTTTAAAAGTGAATAGAACTGAATATTCAATGCCATATACAGTCTGGTTACAAACATTTTCTTAAAAGTTATAGAACCTGATTAAGATGTTATTAAGGGACCTACTATGAGAAAGGAGATTAGGCACAATACAGTTGGGGGTGGCATTTATTGTTGAATAATAAAACCAGTCATGTTTATTTTCCAGTGAGTTTAAATTCCACAATAAACTAGTTAAGTAAATAATCTATTCAAAAGTTGTGTTATCTCACTGAAATTGTGTTATCTCACTGGACTGATGGAAAGGCAAGAGAATTAGATATAGAACAGATAGAGAATCATGATAGGATAGGAACAACACCACTTTCAGGATACCACCACAGAAATGAATGGTCTCCAATTATTTATTTTCTGTGTGATTCAGCTCAAGATTCAAGTACTGACAAGTCATTGGCTAAAGTTAGGTCTAAGCCCTACCTATTGACCATATGAGGGGTCTCCAAGGAAGGTTTTGTTAGAATCTTTGAGGATTATTTGTTTTTGTAGCAGAAGAACATGGTATTTGAATTTACTGAGCTACCAACATTGCACTAAATGGCACAGTTTTCTAAAATGAAATCAGTTTGCTATCAGAAAGGGAGAAGTGAGAAGAAAAAAAAAAAAAAAAAAGGAAAAAAGGAAGGAAGGAAGGAAATATCCACTATCTAGAATTAGAACTGGATGCAAAAAAGGGATCGGGTCTTAGCAATAAGGCAGAAATTTTTCAATACAAGATGACTTGATCTGAAATAGAAAACACTGAGTCTAGTTACTGAGTCTACTGTGTTTACAAGGTGGCTTTGATGGAAGATAGACATAGCTGGAAGAGTGGTAAAACCAATAGGGCATGCCAGCAATACTGTAGCCAAACTCAAGATGAAAAATAATCTGTGTTGATAGTTCAGTTTATTTTCTCATATAATCTAAACTTGCTCTCTAACTTCAGGTTTACCTTTAATTTTTTTACTTCACATTCACACAATTGTACACTCAAATGAATAAGACATAGATGGTAGTATAATATCAGTTATGGGTCAAATTTTATAATAGCATTTGGTTTGGTGAAAGTTTTTATTCTTTTTGAAATTTTCATCGACTATATATAGCCCATGGAATTCTTTTGGAGCTCAAAGTCAGAAGTACTTGCTCATTTAAATACATATTTTCAGAGAGTCATGCATAACTGAAATTTTGCCAAATACTGAGTGGATAAGTATAACTCAAGTTGACTCCCACAGACATTTAATTTTCATATTGGCCAATTTTACATTTAAAAAGACTTTCACAATTTCCATACCTTATTTTACATAGATTTGTTTTAAAGAGATTTTTAGTAATGTACTTTACATTGCTATTAACACTTAAGGCATTTCCTGGTGTAATAATATTATGTCTACATCATATATTGATCATATGTGGCAGGCTATGATATGTGCACTGAATTAGCTCATGTAAATTTAAGCAGGCAGGTGATGGGGAAAGGCATTCAGTGGGCTTTGATAAGATATGGGGAACTATATTAGTCAGGGTTCTCCAGAGAAAGAGACCTAAGAGAAGTCTGTCTGTGTGTGTGTGTGTGTGTGTGTGTGTGTGTGTGTGTGTGTGTGTGTAGAATAAGAGGGAGCAACTGAAAGAAGTGACTCTTCATACAACTGTGAAGGCTGGCAAGCCCAAACCGCAGGGAGGGCTGTCAGGTTGGAAAATCAGGGAAGAGTTGATGTTGTAGGCAGACTACAGCCTGAATTCACTCTTTGGGAATGTCAGTCTTTTTTCTCTTAAAGCCTTCAACTGATTGGCCCATACACATGGAGGGTGATCTACTTTATTCAAAGTCTACTGATTGAAATGTTAATCTCATCTAAAAAAATATCCTTGCAGCAACATCAAGACAAGTGTTTGACCAAGTATCCAGGTAATATGGCCTAGCCAAGTTGGCATATAGAATTAACCATTCCAACAACCCTTTCCCATAAAAAAGACTTGCCCCAAGAGATCCTCTGACACCTCTCTAAAATATTAGCACATCAGAATTAGGAGAAGATTCATTCAGAATCCCAATTTACTGTGATGATTTTAGGGAGTTTATTTTCTAAGTTTCTGTTTCATCATCTTTAAATTCTATAAAATATATCCTTTTAGATTTAAATATTATGGAGATAATATGTATACAATAATGACTTCCTGAAAAATAATATCTACTATGATTTCCTTTGAACTTGTTCCTCCCTTCACATTTCAACCATAATAATTTACCAAAGTATACCAGATTAAAAAAACAATCAAAATAATCTATTCAAGAAAATTTATTTCATATACTCTGCTTCCAACAACACAAAAATCATTGCTAAAACATTCTGAGGACATAAAGTATTTATTAAGAATTTATTACTTTGCATTCAAACTGTGTTACAAAAAAGGCTAAGCAAAGGTATTTTTTCAAGACAAATATATAAACTATACTATTTTGCAAAACAGTCTTCCTTCTTTATACTATATTGCTAAGTAAATATTTTATGAAGTGATTAAATTTGTGATATGTTCTGAATTTGCTTGAAATATCATCTTTTCTTTCAAAAGAGTACAACATACCACATTTGTATAGTAACGAGATGTCGATATTTAGGTAACAATTTGGCTATCCCTGTAAATGCATTAAAGAGCATTTTACCCATATAAATTATCTATCTTAAACACTGCATTGGAAGCCTACAATACGTCTTTTATCCACACCTTGCGATTTGGCTTTTTATTCCTTTAACATCTTAGTTTCAGTATTGGTCTTGGGTGTGTTTTATATTCCATTCTTGTCAGTCATTGCTTGGGATCCATGATTTTTCAACTTTGAAAATGTGTGAGGTAGGTGTAATTTGACTGCTGAAAGACTTGTTGCATTTGACAGAAAACTACAAATCTGCCCCAGGGACTGCTCTAAATCTAAGGAGTAAGTTTGTGATTTCCCAGGATGTGCTTAGAGATATGTTTTATAATGTTAGCATTGCCTATTCCCAATTGAATCATGTTTTGATGAACATAAGAGGCAGCATGGCATTGTTAAAGGAACATTCTGAGGGATGCCTGGGTGGCTCAGTCGGTTAAGCTTCCAACTCTTGAATTTGGCTCAGGTCATGATCTCAGGGTTGTGAGATCAAGCCCCACATCGGTCTCCAAGCTGGAGATTTCTCTTTCTCCCTCTGCTCCTCCCCCCCTCGTGCTCTCTCTCAAAAAAAACAAAACAAAACAAACAAAAAACACACAAAAAAACAAAAAAACAAAAAACCCATTCTGATAAGAACCTAATTCTGGCTTCGTATCTGGGCTCTGCCATACTGTGAGTTTAGGTAACTGAATATACATTTCTAAATTTTCATTTTATAGTCTGTAAAAGAAGTGGGTAGAAGTGATGGTGATGTTTGCAAAGGATCATGTCTAAATGGCTTTCCTTTAAAGGATTATATATATATTTTTTCTATTATAATATTAGCTATTTCTGACTTTGTTTGCCATATGGAGGTTTTGACTGCAGTGCCCAAGTTTGGAAAATCTCATATTTGTGAGAGATATTTTATCAGTATCACTTTACTATAAATATAGCTAAATTGGTATTTTGGGAAACTGTATTTCCCCAAATGAAATAGTAGCATGCTGAATTATTTTGGTATTAGAAATTTTGGTCATAAGTGAAACAAAATTCCTTTTCTTCACCTTCCTCTGAGCATAGATAATGAACTTGCTTGAATCTTAGACACAAAATTCCTTTTCTCTGCCTTCATCTGAACACAGATAATGAACTTGTTGGTTTGATCAATAAAATTGCTTTCCCAGCTCTTTCATATAAATAACTGGACATACATTTATAAAAGGTATCTTAGTATGTGTAACTCCAAATTATGACATCAGAACTACACATATTTTTATTGTTTTCTGATTATGAAGCAACTACTGTTGATTGCTCCTACTGTGCTTATATATTCTCAATTATTCATTCACTGTAACATTCATTTATTCATACTTTCACTTACTCATTTATCCAGGATTATATACTTTTAGGAAATGTTAAGGTAGATTTGTCTTGTCAAATCCCTACCACATCAACATTCTTAAATTTTGTATCAAATTCGGTCTCCTCAAACAAATTTTATTCAATTATTATTTTATTGACTATATTCCATGTGCTGTACTTTTCATCTCTGTGACTTATTTGTATTATAACTAGAAGTTTGCACCTCTTAATCCCCTTCACCTATTTTGCCCATTCTCCCACCTCCACCTCTCTGGCAACCATCAATTTGTTCTCTGTATTTATGTGTCTGTTTTTTTTTTTTGTTTGTTTGTTCATTTGTTTTGTTTTTTAGATGCCACATGTAAGTGAAATCATATAGTATTTGTCTTTCTCTTTTTGATTTATTTCACTTAGCATAATATCCTCTAGTTCATCCGTGTTGTTGCATTAAGTGGGAAGATCGCATTCTTTTTTATGGCTGAGTAATATTCCATTGTATTTGTCTTCCACATTTGCCTTATCCATTCATGTATTGATGGACATTGGGGTTGCTTCCATTATCTTGGCTATTGTAGACAATGCTGCAATAAATATGGGGTACATGTATCTTTTCAAATTAGTGCTTTCATTTTCTTGGGTAAATACCCAGTAGTGGAATCACTAGGTCATATGGTAGTTCTATTTTTAATTTTTTTGAGGAACCTCCATGCTTTTTCCACACCAGCTGTGCCAATTTACATTCCCACTAACAAGGCACAATTCCCTATTTTCTACATTCTTGCCAACATTTGTTATTTCTTGTCTTTTTGGTTCTAGCCATTCTTATTGGTATGAGATGATATCTCATTGTGGTTTTGATTTTTGATTCCCTGATGATTGGTGATGTTCAGCTATCTGTGTCTGCTGGCCATTTGTATGTCTTCTTTGGAAAAATGTCTGTTCAGGTCTTCTGCCCATATTTATTTATTCACTTATTTATTTATTTTTAATTTTTTTTAGTATTGAGTTGTAAAATTTCTTTACATATTTTGGATGTTAACCCCTTCTCAAGTATATCATTTGCAAATATCTTCTCCCATTCAGTAGGTTGCCTTTTCATTTTGTTCATTTTCATTTTTCCTTTGCCATGAAAAAGCTCTTTATTTTGGTGTAGTCCCAATAGTTTATGTTTCCCTTGTCTGAGACACATCCATAAATATGCAGCTCAGGCCATGTTCAAGAGATTACTGGCTATGTTTCTTTTAGGAGTTTTATGGTTAAGGGTCTCACATTTAGGTTTCTTGTCCATTTTGAATTTATTTTTGTATATGGTGTAAGAAAGTGGTCTAGTGTCATTCTTTTGCATGTAGCTGTCCAATTTCCCAGCACGATTTATTGAAAAGACTGTCTTTTCCCCATTGTGTATTATATTCAAATTATTTTTAATCAGCTTTATTGAAGTATATTAACATAATATAAATTTACTTATTTTACATGTACAAGTCAATAAATTTGTACAAATATGCATGGTTGTTTAATCAACAAAATCATGATATGGAACATTACTATCTCCCCAAAGGTTCACCCAGGCTCACTTGTAATCAATCCCATCCTCCTGACCCCCATCCTTTAAAACCACTGGTATGCTTTCAGTTACCATATTTTTGTTCTTCTCTAGAACTTTATGTAAAAAGAATAATTCATGGTTTCTCTGTGTGTTTTTGTCAATTAGCATATTTTGAGATTCATCCATGATTCCATGAATACTGGAGTAATTGGTGACTAGTTCAGGTTTTTTGTATTTCTAAATAAATTATATAACCAACTTGCCAAATTTCCTAAAAGAGAATTCTGGGAATTAATTGGGTTTGCATTGAATCCACAAATCAAATTGGAGATAACTGACATCTTGAGATTACTTTATCTTCCAATTCATGAATATGGAATTTCTCTTCATTTCTTTAAGTTTTCTTTAATATCTGTCAGCAGTGAATTATAGTCTTCAGTGGCTTGATCTTGTGTTATTACAATTGAGCTCCCGAAATTTCATGATTTTTGATGCTATTGTACATGGTATATTTTTATTTCAATTTTCAGTTGTTCATTGGCATTATATAAAATGTAGTTTAATTTTGCATATTAACTTTGTTTACTGTGATATTGATAAATTCACTTGTAATTTCTCATAGCTTTCTTCTGTAGATTTCTTAGGATTTTTGAATATTCATTTTATCTATCAATAAGGATATTATTTATTTCTAATTTATATGCTTTCATTTCTTTTTTTTTTTTTTTTTTTTTTTTTATTTATTTATTTGACAGAGAGAGAATGAGAGAGAAAGCACATGAGAGGGGGGAGGGTCAGAGGGAGAAGCAGACTCCCCGCCAAGCAGGGAGCCCGATGCGGGACTCGATCCAGGGACTCCAGGATCATGACCTGAGCCGAAGGCAGTCGCTTAACCAACTGAGCCACCCAGGCGCCCTATATGCTTTCATTTCTTTATTCCCTTATTGATCTGATGAGAATCTCCACTACAATTTTCTCTACAAGTGGTGGCAATGGATATTATTGACTTATTTATGATCTTAGAGGGAAAATATTTAGTCATTCACCATTTTTTTTTCTTTTTTTAGAGAGAGAGAGAGAGGGAATGGGGAGGAGCAGAAGGAGAGGGAGAGAAAATCTTAAGCAGACTCCATGCCCAGCACAGAGCCTGACGCAGGGCTCAATCTCACAACCTTGAGATCATGACCTGAGCCGAAATCAAGAGTCAGTCGCTACCTGACTGAGCCACCTGGTGTCCCTAGTCATTCACCTTTAAGTGTGATGAAAGTTGTACAGATGCTTTTTTTTTTTAAAGATTTTATTTATTTACTTGACAGAGACAGACACAGCAAGAGAGGGAACACAAGCAGGGGGAGTAGGAGAGGGAGAAGCAGGCTTCCCACCTAGCAGGGAGCCTGATGCGGGGCTCGATCCTAGGACCCTGGGATCATGACCTGAGCTGAAGGCAGACGCTTAACGACTGAGCCACCCAGGCGCACCCAGATGCTTTTTTTTTTTTAAGATTTTATTTATTTATTTGACACAGAGAGAGACAGCGAGAGAGAGAACACAAGCAGAGGGAGTGGGAGAGGGAGAAGCAGGCCTCCCGCTGAGCAGGGAGCCTGATGTGGGGCTCCATCCCAGGATCCTGAGATCATGACCTGAGCTGAAGGCAGTCGCTTAACCAACTGAGCCACCCATGCGCCTGAGTACAGATGCTTTTTATCAATCTAGTTTGCTGAGAGTTTTTTTTTTTTTAACATGAATGTACGATGAATTTTGATAAATGCTATTTCTGTATCTAGTCTCAATCTATTGACATAGTTATATGTTTTTCATTTTTTAGTCTATTAACACAGCAAATTATAATGATTATTATTTGAATGTTAAACCATCCTTCAATTCCCAGGATAAACTCAACTTGATTATGATATATGATCTTTTCTATATATGGCTAAATTGAGTTTTCTAAATTTGGGATAATTGTTTTAGAATCTATGTTCAGAAGGCGCCTGGGTGGCTCAGTTGGTTAAGTGACTGCCTTCGGCTCAGGTCATGATCCTGGAGTCCCAGGGTTGAGTCCCGCATTGGGCTCCCTGCTCGGCGGGGAGTCTGCTTCTCCCTCTGACCCTCCCCCCTCTCATGCTCTCTATCTCATTCTCTCTCAAATAAATAAATAAAATCTTTAAAAAAAAAAGATTCTATGTTCAGAGACATTTGTCTTTCATTTTATTGTAATAACTTTTTCTAATTTTGTTTTCAAATTAGTGCTCCTTCATAAAAGAAGCTGAAGTGTATCCTTTTATTTCCCAGAAAAGTTTGTGGAATTGCATTACTATATATATATATATATATATTTTTTTTTTTTTTTTTTTTTTTTTTAAGAGAGAGAGAGAAAGAGAGCACGAGCTGGGGGGAGGAGCAGAAGGAGAGGGAGAGAAGCTGACTCCCTGCCGAGCAGGGAACCTAACGCAGAGCTCAGATCATGACCTGAGCCAAAATCAAGAGCCAGATGCTCAACTAACTGAGCCACCCAGGTGCCAAAGGGAGAGGGGAGAATCTTAAGCAGGCTCTATGCTCAGTGTGGAGCCTATGCTGGGCTTGATCTCAAGACTCTTAGATCATAACCTAAGCAGAAATCAAGAGTCAAATGCTTAACCAACTAGGCCACCCAGGTTTCCTGGTATTGTATTACTTTTTAAAATGCTTGTTAGGGGGTGCTTGGTGGCTCAGTTGGTTGAGTGTCCACTCTTGGGTTTGGGTGGTATCATGACCTCAGGGTCCTGGCATGGAGCCCTAGGTCAGGCTCCGTGCTCAGTGTGGAGTCTGCTGGAGATTCTCTCTTACTTTCTCTCTCCCTCTGCCCCTCCCCCTGCTCATGCAGCATGTGCTTTCTCTCTCAAATAAATAAATCTTTAAAATGCTTGTTAGAATTCACCAGTTAAGTCCTATGGGCTTAGATTTTCTTTGTGGTAAGGTTTTTAGCTGCTAATTCAATTAAGATTATTTAGGTTATGTGTTTTTTCTTCTAAGTGAGCTTTAGTAGATCATTTTGAGGGCCTTGCATATTTTATCTCAATATTAAATTGGCATAAACTTGCTCAAAGTTGCTAAATATGGTGGGATCTGTAGTACCTTTTAAAATTGTTATTGGTCACTTGTGTCTTTATTTTTCTCATTAGTTTAATAGAAGTTTATAAATATTATTGAACTTAAAAAAATCAAGTTGGGGGTTCTTTGACTTTCTCCATTGTTTTTCTGTTTTCTTTTATTTACTCTTGCCCTTATCCTTGGTAGTTCCTTCCTTCTGATTATTTTTGGATTAATTTATCTTATTTTCTAGTGACTTAAAGAAAATTATTAGGTCAATGATTTGAGAACTTTCTTGCTTTAAATACTATATATTTTCCTTTAAAATTGCTTTAGTTTCATCCCACATTTAAAATGCTATGTATTCATTTTCATTCAGTTAAATGTACTAATTTCCCTTATGATTTTCTCATTGACCACTTTGTTACTTAAAATGTATTGTTTAATTTTTTTTTTTTTTTTAAGATTTTATTTATTTATTTGACAGAGAGAGACATAGCGAGAGAGGGAACACAAGCAGGGGGAG
Source organism: Phoca vitulina (assembly GCF_004348235.1). Lineage (NCBI taxonomy): Eukaryota > Metazoa > Chordata > Mammalia > Carnivora > Phocidae > Phoca > Phoca vitulina. Next base: position 5,588,817 of record NW_022589767.1, read on the forward strand.
AAGCAGGCTTCCGGCTGAGCAGGGAGCCCGATGTGGGGCTCGATCCCAGAATTCTGGGATCACGACCCGAGCTGAAGGCAGACACCCAACAACTGAGCCACTCAGGTGCCCCTGTATTGTTTAATTTCTAAATATTTGATTTCTAGATATTGTTATTGATTGTAGTTTAATTTTACTTGGGTCAGAGTATTTACTTTGCACATTTTTTTTCTTTTAAACTTATAACTACTTTTATTGTTCAGAATACATGTGTGTCCATTTGCACTTGAAAATAATGTGTATTCTTCTGTTTAGTAGAGTGTTCTATGAATACATTTGGTAAAAAATATTGCATTTTTGAATTATATTATATACTATTGATTTTCTGTCCAATTGCAATTCTCTGAATTACTCATAAAGAAGTGTTAAAAACCTTCAACTATAATTTTGGTTTGTCCATTTTTCCCTTCAGTTCTACAAGTTTTTTTTTTTTTTTTAAAGATTTTTATTTATTTATTTGACAGAGAGAGACAGCGAGAGAGGGAACACAAGCAGAGGGAGTGGGAAAGGGAGAAGCAGGCTTCCCTCTGAGCAGGGAGCCCGATGCGGGGCTCGATCCCAGGACCCTGGGATCATGACCTGAGCTGAAGGCAGACGCTTAACTGACTGAGCCACCCAGGTGCCCCAGTTCTACAAGTTTTTGCTTCATGTATTTTGAAGTTCAGTTACCAGGTACATAAGCCTTTATGACAGTTTCATCCTCTTGATAAATTTTTTATCATCAAATTTTTTTCTCTTTACCCCTTTTATTCTTCCTCTGAAATCTACTTTGATATTTATATCACAACTCCAGCTTTCTTATAATTAGTCTTAATAAAGTATATTTTTCCATCTTTTTATTTTTAATTTACCCATGCCTTTATATATAAAGTGGCTTTTCTCTTTGTTGTTGTTAGACATATGGTTGTGCTTTTTTTAAATATAGAATGGCAATATCTGATTTTTAATTAGAAGGCTTAGAGTATTTCCACTTAATGTAATTATCAAAATGGTTGTGTTTACTATGTCACATTGTTATTTTCTATTTTTATTTGTTTGTTATTTGTAGTTTTTTCTCTTTACTTGCCTTCTTTTGATAGGATTGAGGGTTTTTTTTTAATGATTCTATTCTATCTCTAGTATTTACTTATTTACTATCCTCTTATTTAATTTTTTTTAGCAGTTGTCCTAGTGCTAACAGTATATATCTTTAACTTAACACAGTGTACTTTCAAATAATAATAGATCAATTCACGAATAATGTAAGAAACTTACAACTGAATCCTTCCATTTCTCTCCTCCCCCATCCTTCATGCTACTGTTTTCAGGCACTTTACTTCTACATATTTTATTAATGTTACTGAATTGGTTTTCTAATGCTGTTGTAACAAATTATTACACATCTGGTGGCTTAAGACAACAGAAATTTATTCTCTTATAATTTGGGAGGTTAGAACTTCATAGTGAGTCTTCAGGGTTTTGTTTTATCTGGAGACACCAGGGAGAATTTGTTTCCTTGCCTTCCCAAGATTCTACATTGTTTGGCTCATGACCTCTTCCTCCACCTTCTAAGTATAGCTCCTCCCTCCAACTTCTGTTGCTCTCATCTGATCTTTTTTTAACCTCTACCTCTCTCTTGTAAGGAGTCTTATGATTATACCAACCCTACAGAGATCCAGAGTAATCTTCCTATTTGAAGTTCATTAACTTAATAAGAACTGATAAGTCTCTTTTGAATGTAAGGTAGAATACACACAGTTTCCTCAGATTAGGACATTAACATCTTTAAGGATCCATTATTCAGCTTACTACAGTCAACCCTCTAGCCCTTAAAGGTTCACATCCATTCCAAATACAAAATACATCTCTAACCCAAGTTCTTCAAAAGCATCTACCCATAGCATCATCATCTCTCAAATCTGCAATCTCACTTAAGTCACATCGGTTCAAAAGTCCCAAATCTCATTATCTCATTCAACTAAATTAGGTATGGATTTGGTATAATCCATCCTGGAGCAGAATTTCTTTCCAACTATTAACCTGTGAAACTCAAAAAACAAGAAATCAGTTCCCAAAATACAATGTTGGTACAGGCATAGGTTAACAGTTATAGATATTCAGATAGAGTTTTATTTTTAATTTCAGTACTTAAAAAATGTTGCTCTATTTTCATCTCATTTGAATAATCTCTGACAAGTATTCTATACTCACTGTCTATGTAAAATACTTTCTTTTTCTGATTGATTAAAATTTTTTTCTCTTTATGACTGGGTTTGCAGCAATCTAACCATGACGTGATTTGGTATTATTTTCAACTTTCTTCTGTTTTGGGTTTAATAAAAGCTTATTAAAGGTTTTATAGTCTCTATGAAATTGGGTGTGGTAAAAATAGCCATTGTGTGGGTAAAATAGCCATTTCTTCAAATATATTTTCTGCCACTCTTCGTTCTCAGACTTCTTTTGTACATATGTTAGATGCTTGATACTATGACAAAATTTAGTGATATTTTTTGGTTTATATTCAGTTTTTTTTCTCCCTGTACTTCATTTTTAGATAGTTGTTTGTTTTGTTTTTGTTACGTCTTGAATTCACATATCTTATTTTTTTTTAAGATTTTATTTATTTGACAAAGAGAGACAGCGAAAGAGGGAACATAAGCAGGGGAGTGGGAGAGGGAGAAGCAGGCTTCCTGCCGAGCAGGGAGCCCAATGTGGGACTCAATCCCAGGATCCTGGTTACCATGACCTGAGCCGAAGGCAGACGCTTAATGACTGACCACCCAGGCGCCCCATTAAATTCACATATCTTTTACTCTGCAGGGATTAATATGCTAACCTGTTGTTAATTCTATTAATGAATTTTTGCAGGTATTTCATTTCTCAATCTCTAGAAGTACTATTTGTATTTTTTTTTTTAACATTTTACATTGCTCTAGTCATTATGGCCATATTCCTATAGCTTTTTAAAGATATAAACATATGGAAAATAGTTATTTTAACTACCTTGTCTTATAATTCTATCATCTCTGTCATTTTTCAGTCAATTTGTATTAATTGATTTACTCCTGGTATGGTTCATATTTTTATGCTTTGCATGTTGGGAATTTTTTAATGGCTAAGGGACAATGTGGATTTTATACTGTCAAGTGCTGGACTTTGTTATGTTCCTTTAAACAATGTTTGCTTTGGTTCTGGAATAAAAAATCTATCACATTCTTTTGAGGCTTCCCCAACAATAATTTATTATGGTAAACTCAGAGCAGCCTTTACTCTAGGACTAATTTAACCCCACTACTTCTGCATTACCTTTTTAAGGTCTCTTCTGATCCTTCTTGTGTTATTAGTTCTTTTCTCTCTGGTTGGTAAGAAAACAAATTATTCTTGCCTTCTGTGAACTCTACTAATTATTCAGCCTAATGCTTTTGAGTCTTTTTTTTTCCCCAAAAAAATCTCGTAAATTCATGATCCTTCTCATAAATTCCCAAAGAAGCACTAAGCCAAAGATTAAAGTGGACTCTTCTGTTTCTTTGTCTTTCCTCCAGTATATATTGTTTAGTATGATGTTCACAAATTATAGCCACCTTGGCCTTCCCAATTCCCAGTCTGTCTCCCCAACTTAGAGAGTCTCCTGGCTTTGCTGGGAATCCCCTTCCTTATATTGTATACAGGAAATCTCCTTTAGGCAAGAAGCTAGGACAATTGGAAGGCTCACCTCATTGGTTTCTCTTTTCCCAGGGAATAACAGCTCATGCTGCTTATTCCCAATGTTTAAATATTGTCATTTGATATATTTTGTTTCATTTTTTAGTTGTTGAAGATAGGAAGGCAAATCCAGTCCCTTACTTTATCATGGGAAAAGCAGACGTCACCTACAAAAATTCTGAATGTATTTTTTTATATAATTATATTTTTGCAGGAGTATTTTTTTGTGTGTATCATCCCCAGTAGTAAGCATAAATGAATGTAACATTTGTTTTAGGAGTTACATTCTTAGGCCATATTAAAACAGATTTATCCAGAGAGTATAATATTTGTTCAAATAACCACACATTACGTTTTTATTCAAACTTACAATGTCATTTGGAATATCTTGTGCATTCCATTTTTCTAGTGATTTACAAAACCAATTTATGGAATCAATAAGTTGAAAAGAGTCCCTTGAAGTTTTAATTTAATACTTTAAAAAATATCTGGCTAGCAAATATTTTCACCCTGATTTTTTTAAAAAATTAGCTTAGGGATAGGGATAATCATATTAAATATTTTTTTAACTTTGTAATATCTCAGAATTATATAGTAGCATGGAAAATAATATATTTAGCATCCAAAAGTGATTTGTTTTTTTCTCATAAATGTGCTTTTTAGATAGATTCACTTATATTCACATTCATTCATTCATTCATTCTTCAATCACTATTCTTGCTTGCCTGAGTATTATATATCTCTAGAGAAAATCTAAGAATAATATAATTTCAAAAATTAACTCAGTTCAAAAATAAACTCAAAATGGATTAAAGATCCAAATGTGAGACCTGAAGCCATAAAATTCCTGGAAGAAAACATATGAAGTAATCTCTCTGACATCAGCTTTAGTAACATTTTTCTAGGTAGGCAACCTCAGACAAGGGAAACAAAAGGAGAAATAAACTATGGGACTACACCAAAATAAAAAGCTTTTGCACAACAAATAAGCCATCAATAAAATGAAAAGGCAACCTATTGAATGAAAGATATTTGCAAATGATATTTCTGATAAAGGGTTAATATCCTAAATTTATAAAGAACTTATACGAATCAATACTAACCCCCCCCACAAATAATCCAACTAAAAATGGGCAGAGGACCTGAAGAGACATTTTTCCAAACACATATAGATGGCCAATAGACACATGAAAAAATGGTGAACATTAGTAATCATCAGGGAAATGCTAATCAAAACCACAATGAGGTATCATTTCATATCAATCAGAATGGCTAGAATAAAAAAGACATGAAAAAACAATGTTGGCAAGGTTGTAGAAAAATAGGGAATTCTCATGCAATGTTGGGAATACAAATTGGTACAGCCACTGTGAAAAACAGTTGTGGAGGTTCCTCAAAAATTTAAAAATGGAAATACCATTTAATCTAGTAATTCTACTACTGGGTATTTACCCAAAGAAAATCAAACACTAATTTGAAAAGATATTCACCCCTGTTTATTGCAGCATTATCTGTGATAGCTAAGAAATGGAAGTGACCCCAATATCCATCAATAGATGAATGGACAAAGAAGATGTGGTATGTATGTATGTATGTATGTATGTATGTATATAAAATATTATTCAGACATAAAAAACAAGGAGATCTTGTCATTTGCACTAACATGAATGGAACTAGAGAGTATTATGCTAAGTGAAATAAGTCAAAGACAAATACCATATGATTTCAATCATACGTAAAACAACAAAATCATCAGAAACAGACCCATAAAGAAAAGAAACTAAGGGATGCTTGAGGGGAGTGGGGTGGGGGAAAGGCCAAAATAGGTGAAGGGTAGAAGGAGGTACAGGCTTCCAGTTATGTAATGAATAATTCAAGGGAGTGAAAGGTACAACATAGGTACAACAATAATATAGTAAATACTGTTTTGTAATAGCATTGTAAAAAAAGGAATATAATTTTTAAAATTTAATTATATCACATCATTCCCTTTTTATTTTAAATCTGTTGGTATCATCAATGATCTTGGTAGTCCCATGAGACTTGAAAGCAGTGAAAAAAAATGTAAAGGTTTAAATCTCCCTTCCTAGCTACATGGCTGAATCTGATATCTGACTTGATGAAGCTTCACAACATGTTGCAAAATTTGGGGATGTTATGACCCTCCAGTTATATTATTTATGTTAAACTTTCTTACTTCTAACTGTGGACTTAATCAGTGGTGGTCAGAGGTAGTGCCAAGATTTAGTACTGCCTGTAGAAATGTGAACAAACTCCATTTATGTTACCAACTCAGTGGACAGTTCCTTCATAATGGAATACAGATAGCATTTGAGGGAAGTATTCTCAATATGTGTGATATTCTGGTTCTGCCAGGAAGCCAGTTTGAACAGTTGGTAGATTGAGAAGGCCATACCAAGTGAACCCTTCAACTGTCATTTCCTTATCCAAGGATGGAGGAAGCAGATATTGATTTGCTATCTCTAGTTAGAATTTCATAGTTTTTAATGGTTCTCCAAAGTTATTTTTTAATCTATAAAAGGATCTTTTCTCAGAAATGAATTTGTCTGTCCTCAGCACCTCCTTCTCTACTCTCTGACATTCTCCCAGATCATGACTCCTTAATCTCCTTTCCCCTGCTCTTTGTGAGATAATAGAGAAATCTCTTGATGTGGATTTCATCTAGGATCTTACTCTACTTTTAAACCATATTGTATATAATTTTGTTTACTTGAGCTCTAGGACAGTAACAGGATAATGGCTACTTTCATCCAGTTTATGGAAAATATATGTGCTTATTATCCATGTAAGTATGTTATGGCTTATGTGATAATTTCCTATTAAAAAAAAACCATGGAATTTGTTTTGTTTTGTTTTGTTTTAATTACAGCTTTTGTTCTGCTATTGCTTAACGGTACCAAAAATTAATACTTTTGGTGTGTGCCTATTTTATGTCAGGCAAGGTGCTCAATGCTGGGCATATAAAAGTGAACAAACTATACACAGGCACGTAGAAAAAAGTTCATCTAGTGGGGCACCTGGGTCTCAGTTGGTTAAGTAGCTGCCTTCGGCTCAGGTCATGATCCCAGGGTCAGGGGATCGAGCCCCACATCAGGTTCCTTGCTCAGCGGGGAGCCTGCTTCTCCCATGCCTGCCACTCCCCCTGCTTGTGCTCGCTCTCTCCTCCTCTCTCTGTGTCAAATAAATAAATAAGAAATCTTTAAAAAGAGTTCATTTTTGGTTTGGAAAACTGGCATCAGTGGTATTTGTGGAAAAATCTAGTTTCTATTCTGCTTCACATAAGAACACTTTAAATAACAGCACTTAGAAGAATAACATATGGAATACCTAAATTTGAAAATAATGTCACCCTGAGAAGCATATACAATTTAACTGATATGCAGTATTCGTGAGAGCCAAAGTTTTTTTCCTTTGAATATACTTTTATCAACATAAGGTTAATAAAATTTCAGAATTAAAAAAAGTACAAGCAACTGATAATTTGGTATTATAAAAAGATTATTGGCACTGGCTTACTAAGATCAACGATGTGGTTGAAGAAGTACTTTGCTATACCTCTAGTTAAGTATAATACTATAAAGTTCCCTGGAACAAAATTGATGTATCTGAGATGTTATCCAGGATGTACTCTTATGCTGTTTTTGCAAGCTGCTTTCATCATACTCAGAAGGATTTGTCAAGATGCTTACCTGTTGTGAAATTCAACATGATTTCTTGAGGGTGCAATCTAAGGCTGACTTATACCATCTCTTCTTAGCACTGCTACATCAATGTCTATGTGATTGTAATTCTTTCTGGGTCCCTCTTTATTCAGTGATTGCTGTACAAAATGTGGGAGAAAACAAATGCATGTCATGCTCTAAGACTACTATATATCATATGTATTTACCAAGAGTTAAAAAAAAAAAAGGAAATGTACAAAATGCATCTTTACATATAAACTCTTTTATCTTAAGCCTTAAATAAAATTTTCATGTTTGGTTGGGTTACATGAAATTGGGGCAAATAGACTGATCCCATCTATTATTTTTTACACATACTGAGGTGGTTCATCTTTTTTTAAAAATTTTATTTAAATCCCAGTTAGTTAACATACAGTGTAGTATTAGTTTCAAGTGTACAATATAGTGATTCAACACTTCCATACATCACCTGGTGCTCATAACATTGGAACTCCTTACTGCCCATCAACTATTTCACCCATGTCCCCATCCACCTCCCCTCTGATAACCACCAATTTGTTCCCTATAGTTAAGGGTCCATTTCCATTTCTTGGTTTGCTCCTCTTTCTCTTTTTCCCTTTGCTTTTTGTTTTGTTTTGTTTTGTTTCTTAAATCCCACATATGAGTGAAATCATATGGTATTTGTCTTTCTCTGAGTTATTTTACATAGCATAGTACTAGCTAGCTCCATCCACATTGATGCAAATGACAAGATTTCATTCTTTTTTTATGGCTAATATTCCATTGCATATATATACCACCTCTTCTTTAACCATTCATCATCAGTGGATACTTGGGCTGTTTCCATAATCTGGCTATTGCAGACAATGCTGCTATATAAACATTAGGGTGCATGTATCCCTTTGGATTAGTTTTTTTTTGTATTCTTTGGGTAAATACCTAGTGGTGCAATTGTTGGATCAGAGGATAGGTCTATTTTTAACTTTTTGAGGAAGCTTCATACTGTTTTCCAGAGTGGCTGCACCAGTTTGCATTTCCACCAACAGTGCAAGAGGGTTCCTCTTTTGCCACATCCTTGCCAACACTTGTTGTTTCTTATATTGTTGATTTTAGCCATTCTGATAGGTATGAGATAATATCTCATTGTAGTTTTGATTTGCATTTCCTTGATGATGAATGATGTTGAGCATCTTTTCATGTGTCTGTTGGCCATCTGCATGTCTTCTTTAGAAAAATGACTATTCATGTCTTCCGCCCATCTTTTAATTGGATTATCCATTTTTTGGTTGTTGAGCTTTATAAGTTCTTTATATATTTTGGATACTAACCCTTTATCTCATATGTCATTTGCAAATATCTTCTCCCATTCCATAGGTTGCCACTTAGTTTTATTGTTTATTATACTCTTTTGTAAGTATGTCTGGAGTGCCAAGGAAGAAATGTTAAAAATACA